>NC_134483.1:251381595-251681595 GCF_040206685.1 Ascaphus truei
TTTGTGTCCATGCTTACAAAGGGACGTGACTATACCTGGTAGTAAGGACTTTGATGCCTATCAGCTACCGCGTGGGGTGTTCGTGACACAAGTGGAAGGGAAGAAGTGTCTCAAAGGCCCATGTTCTAAATGTGATTTCCCAGGTTGTGAATTGACCTGGGGACCCCGGTGTGCCTGCTGCGGGGCACAGTTCCTGCTTCCTAAGCTGCTGCAGCCTACAGAAACCGCAAAGGAAGAAGTGGTCGATTGCAAGACTGGATCAGTCAATACAGGTACTCAATCTACCCATCACACGGAAGTTTCGGAGGGCTCGTGCACTCTAGCCGTGGTTCCAGAGTCGGTTCTAGAGCCGGAACCAGAAGAGAAAGGTGTGATTGGCCTCCACACACAGAAGGGGGGTACCACCTGCTCTGACTTTCACCCCCAGCTGTATAGAGTCATACGGGCTCCAAAGACAAGCTTGCCAATGGTAGTATGCCCGTGTACGTTAAGAGACTGGAATGTGACTGGTGGCTGGACGGACGGGTCACCTATGTTACCCGTAGCGCTCTCGACGACAGTGGTAGATGGGGAAGAATGCCTGCACTGCTGCCTGAGTGAATGTGATTGCCCCATCGGTGAATTGACCCGAGGGCCCAAGTGTCCTGACTGTGAGGCGCAGTTCCTGAAACCCAGACTGCCGCAGCCTACAGAACCGCCAGAGGAAGACGAGGAGGAGCCGGACCTCTCTACTGAAGTGAGTTATGCTGGTAATCAGTCTGTCCTAATTCCAGGGGCCTCAGGGGACCCGTGTCTCCAGCTCAATGTTCCAGACCCTCTCAAAGGGGACATCCTAATGCTAGAGCCGGAACCTCTGATGGTGGAACCCGCAGAGAAAGAGACGCCTGATGTCTCCACCCTGCCGGCCCACGCCGTTGCTAGTTCACCTACCTCAGCTGTGGAGGGTGTGGAGGGTCCATGTGCCCAGCAACGGCCAGTCCGGCCTACCACCGAGGTACCAGGGGTCCCAGGCTTGGGATCAGTACCTGCCAACAACGACGGGGGCAAGTTGACTGCCCCAGGGGTGTCGGGTGTGAGCTCCCCGGTGATCGTGGGGCCTGGTAGCTCCAAAGGTAGGGTCACCCGGGCGATGGGCTTACCCTGTCATCGCGTCCTGGTGGAGGTGTCTCCCCCAGAAGATCTCTGCAGACCCGGGAGCGGATTTGACCTCATCAAGGTATCCGGTACAGCGGCCCGGAGCAACACTTACTCCTGCGCGAGGAATCTCCAAGCTTGGCCTTCTCAAGACACGGGCCTGCACGAAGAGGTTGTGCTGTCCACAGAAGATGTCACCGTTAAAGGGATTGCTGGAGCGGATAAAGACTGTGCTGAGACCGCTCTGGTAGTTGTGGCCTCCTCCATGCGCACGATGGAGCGTTTCGTTCGCCATGTGGTGGACCGAGGCAAGAGACTGAACCTCCCTGTCTCCCGCGAGACGAAACCGGAGGGTCCAGCGAGGGTCGATACCCAGGACCCCTTACTATTTTTTTTACGAGGGGGAGGCAGTGGTTTGGCGGTAGACACTGATATGGAGTTCCAAAAGACTCACAGGAGTCAAGGTGGGATACCCTCACCCAATCAGTTAGGGGCACTCCACTCTGAGACTCAGCTGGCCTCGGGTATCCATGCGAGTATGTTGGGTACCGGTGAACAAATGCATGTTGTATGTGATGTACTTTTCGCCATGCATTTTTCATTATATAATACTCTGTATGGTTGCTACCCAAGCGAGGTCGTTGGGATTCTACAAGGGGGAGAATGTAGCCCCGGGTTTGTTTTACCCTCCTTGACCCTCTCTGTAGCGTGGCGAGCGATTGCGGGTGCCGTGCGCTGTTCCCTGAGGCGGCCGGTTGCCGGGGACGCGAGCGGCCCATTGTTAGGGCCGCGATCGCGTTGCCGAGGTCCGGGCGGCTCGCGGAACAGGGCGCCGCCATTGCGCGTTAGTTCACGCATGCGCAGTGACAGGCAGAAGCAGGGAAGGCCCCAGAGAAGTCGCGCGAGGGTAGGGAAGCAAAGGGAAAGGTTGCGGCGGCCAATAGGCGTTCGCGCATGCGCAGGGCAAGTGCGCACTTGGCCCCAATACAGACATAGCCTCCTTGGGACTACAACTCCCAGGAGGCATAGGGAGACAGGCACCAGGTGTCTGATAGGAGCCAATAGGGCTGGAGGATTCCCAGACAGCCCGATTGATACATTTTGTGGGCTTAGAGGAACGGCAGTTGGAGCTGGGAGCAGGAAGGGGAAGGAAGGGTGCAGGGAGCGAGTGGCTCCTGCACCAGGTAAGGATCCCCAAGTCCCAGGCAGGCCCCAATCCCTGTTAGGGTAGGGGGTAATTGATAAGGGACGGCCCGAGATAGGGAGGTTGCCCTTAGATGTGAGAAGGTGCATGCTTGTCAGTGAATCACGGCTAGTAGTGCTGTGAGCGCTGACAAGTAGGCACAGTGTGTGCAGCGTGTGTTGCGGTCTGCAGGTTGACTGTGTGTGCAGTGTGTCTGCTGCAGGCGCTGTTAGTAAGTTAGTTGTTAGTGAGGCTTAGGGGACTTGGAGAGTTAGGGGAGGGGACAGGTATTACCCCAGTAGGCCCCTAGGAGTTTCCCCAAAGCCACCACAGGTTGCTGTGCTATAGGGACGGCCTGTAGTGTAGCGAATGCCACCTAGATAGTAAGGGACTCAGCGGCTGCTGCGGTTCCGTGACACGTTGGGGTCCACAGAGAATATCGCCAGGATAGGATCAGACGGATTCATCACACGTCTGACCCTTTGTGAAGATCGTTTCAGGCCCGAGCACTGGAGTGCTCGGCAGGTAACTCTGAATTACACGTGCACCAACAGGCCTAGTAGTTTCCTAGTGACTGCGCAGTCACCCACGATCTCCGTAGGAGTGCGGGACATTGGGTGGGGGATTACCGGACACTGGATGGGAACACTGATATTGTGTGTAAGGTTATACAGTTATAGCATAAGGTTATATGTGATGATATTCTCTATGTTCTTAAGTAAAGTGTTAGTTATTATATAAATCACTGTGTATGTGTTTATTGAGTGTCCTGCGAGGAACCACTCCCCCGTCGGTGGGAGCCATCGCAGGTGGAGGCGCTGCGCTATGTAAATGTGTGAGTATTACCCCAGGCTCCCAGCTAGCGGAGGCTCAGATCTCCTGGAGCCGCAGGTGTTTTACAGCGACCAGTAGTCCCTTAGGAAGGTGTTCAGAAAAAGGGCTACATGCAATATATATTGTTTTTAACAGTACCTTTTTCTAGCAATTATTTGAGATAAAAAAATCAAGACAGAGAATTAATGAATCTATAATGTTACAGTACAGTGTATTTATTTAGCGGCTGATACAGTGTGTGTGTTTGTGTGTGTGTGTGTGTGTGTATATATGTATGTATATGTATATATTGTATAAATGACAAAGAATACAATACAGGGAATGTTGGTGCCCTACTGTAACATATTGTTGTTTTTCCTTTACACTGTAAAGCAACAACTCTTCTGGTTGACCAATGAAGAGAATGATGAGAAGTATGCCACACGGGTCAAGTCCGCTCTTGAGTAACAACACAATATCATTGCATCTCAGAGCAGCATCAAAGTGATGAGAAACAGATTGGGGTGGAAATATTGACGTGTAAGGTACTATTGGACAGTACTGTACTGTACTGTAGGTTAAAAGTGTGGTTTAACTGTGCAGTACCTCTAAAATGTATTCCTTGTCATTACAGAGCATATCCTATGATAAGGGACGCCAACAAGATAAAGTGTGGTCCAGGCACGGGCATGGATCGACAGTGGCGAAATTTTTCAGACTTGCATTTTTACTGACGAGTCTACTGTATCGCTCGAGATTTGCCACCTTTGCATTCCATAAAAAAGGATGCATATCTATAAAGCCGCGTCCAAAACACCCAGTGAAGCTGCATGTGTGGGGTGCCATCTCTAGACATGGACCAGTAAGCATCGTCATCTTTGACGGTAAAATAATGCACAAAGTCACAAGCTGTAGCCTTACAATATGCACTGTACTGTACTAGTACTAGTGTGCAGTATTTTGAGCACTTTTCTTTTCTTGTTACAGGAATCATGAACAAAGTATTTTTTTAAGAGAAAATAGTGCCCGAGATTGTGGAATACATTACAGTACACGTGAATTCCAAGATGGTCACCGGTTCTACCAGGACAATGATCCCAAACACACCGCGTCTTTTGCACATATTCTTGCCAGCGGTATCAACTGGGTGAAGACGCCAGCGGAGTAAGTACGGTAACCGTTTCTCATTTTTTTTACACTGTTTACTGTGCATCTCTTTAACTAATTCTCCTTCTTTCCCCCCTCCAATTACAGATAGCCAGATTTCAATCCTATCAAAATGGTATGGCATCAGCTGAAGGATCATATCCGAAAAATGGTGAAACCATCAAAAAAGGATGAATAGGCGGGTGGAATCCTTAGTTTTTGGAATAACATACTCACAATAGAAAGATGTAATAAATGTATAGATCATATTGCGACTGTGTTGCCAATTGTGATAGAGCGTAATGGACAGGCATCAGGAAAATAGTAAGTTACAGTACAGTACTGTAGTATGGTAAGTACAGGTACAGCAAGTACAGTATGATACAGGTAAGTATGGCACAGATTGTCTTTAATATACACTTTACTGCACACATTTTTTCTTTCCAGAGCCTGCTGCACTACAAATCTTGTTATAAAGTAGTTATAATGTAGTATAGAGTTCCAGTATACTGTAGTTAGACAGTTACTGTGTACTGTACAGTCTACAGTATAGTTTGACAGTAGTAACTGCATAGTCCAATATGCTGTAGTTATAGTGTAAGTAATGCCAATAAATGCACATTACTGCACTCATTTTTTCTTTTCTTATCAGAGATGCTGAACTACAGAATGAGGGGGGGTATCATGTGTAAAATTAGTGAACTGTGTGTATAGTGTATCAACAGTCCTAATTTACACAAAAAAAACCCCTCTCTCAATGAACTGCAGAATGCAAAGTGGCCATGACGAACAAGATAAAGACTGAATTTGTATTACTGTTTTTATTATAAATTTGAATTATTCATGATTATTTGTATTTTTCATTCTTCCATGATTATCCATTTTCATGATGTCAATGTCGGGTGCTGCTAAAGTGATGACGGGTGATAACAAAGAAGATAAAGATAGAATTTGAATTAAAAAGATAAAATTTGTATTATTCATGATTATTTGTATTTTTCATCCTGATAAAATAAATCATCTCTTTCTTTTTTTGAACTTTGATTAAATTCACTTCTAGGGGGCTATGCACTAAGCTCCGAGCTTTCGCGCCGGGCTGAAAAAGATTAGCACGTCCGATAAAAAATGAAGCCGGCGGCGCGATTCACTAAGGCCCTGAGTCCATTTTCTTACGGACGTGCCCAAAACTGGCTTATCGTGCGTGCAAGCTTTTTTCCCTCTGCTATCGCACTTAAAGTTCCCGTACGCTAGCTGATAGAAAAAAAAGCCACATGTAACATTTGCATGGAGATTTGCCATCTCCATGCAAGGCTGTTACAGGCAATCGTACACTAAATAAATACATTTTAATTATAGTGTACATGAGCAGGGGGTCTCCTGAGCTGAACCGCATCGGTTTCAGGTCCGAGGACCCCCTACTTCAGGAGATATAGGCCCCGTTAAGGGGTGCCGGTATCCCCTGCACTTTCAAGCTTCCGCGTCACGTGACCGGGACATTTAAATTCTGCAGGGGATACCGGCACCCAATAAAGGGGCCTGTATCTCCTGAAGTAGGGGGTCATCGGACCTGAAACCAATGCGGTTCAGCTCAGGAGACCCCCTGCACATCTACACTACTGTCAAAACAGATATAACAATAAACAATAATTCATTACCGTAGCGGCTATCCGCTATGGTAATGAAGCTGCATTAATGTATTCTTAATAATAGTGTGCGGGAGCAGGGGTCACCTGAGCTGAACCGCATTGATTTCTGCCTTAGAGACCCCCTGCTTCCCGAGATACAGGCCCCGGTATGGGGCATCGGGTGCCAGTGTCGCCGCCATATTTATTGCGTCCAAGACGCGACGTGGGCTCTATGAAGATGGTGGAGACACTGGCCTCCAATGCCCCATACCGGGGCCTGTAACTCGGGAAGCAGGGGTTCTCTGAGGCAGAAATCAATGCGGTTCAGCTCAGGGGACTCCCTGCTCCCACACACTATTAATAAAAATACATTAAAGCAGCTTCATTACCTTAGCGGATAATCGCTAAGGCAATGAAGGGGTTAAGGCACAATAACATGTTTATTGGGGCCAGTTGCCCCCAATAAACATAGCAATATACAACACACATACCCCCGCCCCCTAACACATACAGTACAGTAATGGGCAAAATTACTATTATCCACATATGGATAATAATGCATTTGCCCATTTTAAATACATATAAATTAAAATAAATACAGTCCATATATATTACACTTACCTTTTACAGGCACCCATCTTCATCCTGCCCACGCCCCCTCCGATGCTGCAAAACATACACAAGAATAAAAACATCCAATGTAATGTTCCTGTTTTGGTTTTTGCTGGTAACCTGTAGGTCTGTGAGGTGACCCGTCAGGCCCACCGGGGACTCAAGTGGGCCTGGGGTATGAACCATGTATGTAAAAGAATAAATCATGTATTTATGGGGGGGCACAGGAGGTGGGTTATGTATTTAATAAATAGAATGATGTTTATTATGGGGCAGTGTATTGTTTTATTGTGGGTACTGGGGGTGGGGGGAAGGGGTATTGGCCCAAGGGTATGTGGGTAGGCCTCCCGGCTGGGTAGTGGGTGAGGGTGGTTAGGCCTCATGGGGTGGGGGGTTAGTGGGGGAGGGGATGTAGGCCTCCCGAGTGGTGGGTGAGGGTGGGTTAACGCCTTAATGCCTGTAGCGGTTAATAACCGCTATGGTGATTAAGGGGTTATGGGACATTACATTGGATGTTTTTATTCTTGTGTATGTCTTGCAACATCGGAGGGGGCATGGGCAGGATGAAGATGAGGATGACGACGGCCTTCATCGTGGGTGCCTGTAAAAGGTAAGTGTAATATATTTTTACTGTATTTATTCAAAAGTTATATGTATTTAGAATGGGCAAATGCATTATTATCCATATGTGGATAATAGTAATTTTGCCCATTACTGTACTGTATGTGTTAGGGGGGTGTATTTAGTTATTAATATTGTTTATTATTTTTGGAGGCTCAACATTGTTACCGCAGACTCCCTCAGGGACCCCCGCCCTCCCGCGGAGACTCCCGCTTGGTGAGCCGGGGACACCCGGACCCCTGCGGGGTCAGCCGGGTACACCCGCCGGCCTGTTGTATTGGTGTTGCGCATGCAAAAAGGTAAACAAAGAATTTTTTCTAAGTCCTGTTTTTTATCACCAGCCTTTAGCTGGTGAGCTTTATTCAGCTGATCGTATGAGCAAAGTTGGACTTTGAAAAATGTCAAGAAAAAGTCAGTTTTAGAGCGCAAAGTGCCTTTTTGCGCGGCTTAGTGAATAGCGCTCGGCGGAACTTCACGTTCTAAGAGCACTTTGCGCTCTTAAAATGACTTATCACATCTTAGTGCATAGCCCCCTGAATGTGTGGGGGGGATCTTCAAGAAGGGGTTGGGCTTTGTGTGTGAAGTGGTTAGGGGTGGGCTACACTAGTTGCCAAGAAGGTCTTATCAGTTTAACATATTAAATTCGGGAATGTGTGGATAAACATTTCTATTCACGTTGTAAGGCCCTTAAACTTGAAATGCTCTTGGTACCAGTATGTGCATGGATGAGTCATTCGAGAAGGGATTATCACACTTGCGCATGCGTTATCGTAAACATATTGCTGCTATTGTGCATTTATTTGCATTATCTTTTGGATTACCGTAAACAAAGCCTCAAAGATTTTAATGAATGGCTTCGGGGTTGGGGAGTGGATGGAGGAGTCATTGTCGCCAATACAAATAAATACAAATGAATGGTGTGGGAGAGGTGTCGATAAGAAGTAGAAATTTCCGTTTCAACAAGGTTAGAATGAGACATTCATGCATGCGCAGAAATGTGAGAACACGCCCGGGAAGATTAAAGCCAGAAAGCCATCCATTACAAATGAATGGTTTTGGAGAGGTTTCGATAAGAAATAGAAATACTTTAGGTGTGTGTGTGTGTGTGTGTGTGTGTGTGTGTGTGTGTGTGTGTGTGTGTGTGTGTGTGTGTGTGTGTGTGTGTGTGTGTGTGTGTGTGTGTGTGAGAAAGAGAGCGCTGTATGATGGATTATTAATTCAAAGAAATATTTTTAACAGGTATCATAATGTTTTGATCCCCACACCCCCAAATAAAAATCACAGTATGCCACCCACCTCATAAAGTACGCACAGTATATGACTAGTGTAGAATTAAACAGCTACAGTAGTGATTGATTCTGAAAATATCAAGAATTGTTATGCAGGCACATGTCAAGAACCAAAAAAAAAAATTCAGACTTGAAATTCAAATTGAATGAAGTCATACACACATGCGCCTAAATAAGCAACAAGGTTCCAATGAAACATACACGCATGCGCAGAAATGTGAGAACACGCTTGGGAAGATCAAAGCCAGAAACCAGCCCATTACAAATAAATGGTTTGGGAGAGGTGTCGATAAGAAGTAGAAATACTTTAGCCTTGTATGTTTCTGGGGGCAAGGGGGAGAGCGCTGCATAGTATGCTGGATTATTAGTTCAAATAAATATTTTCAACAGGTCATCATAATATTTAATGCTCAGAAATGTGATAACACACCTATGTTTTCCAACAAGGTTCCAATGTGTTACGCCGGTGCTGCCCGCAGACCAGACCCATCCCCTGTGCAGAGGTGGGACGTAGGGATACACTCACCTACAGCAAAGGGAGCGCGTCCGGAGTGTGGTGTTAGTGTTGCCAGGCCAGGTATAGTAAGGAAGACAATACTTGCCGGTACCGGTAGTAGAGGAGGAGTAGTTATTGCCGTTGCCAAGGTCAGGGATTGGAGAGTTGCGGAAGGTCGAGGGTATAAGCCGTGTGTCAGGGATGCCAGAAATCATGAAGTCAAGTAGAGCCAAAGTCGAGAGCCAGAGAGGGTAGTCGTCCAATCCGCGTCAATGCCTGAGGAGTCACTGAGAGAGTATTCAAATGCTTCCATACAGAACTATGTCTAGCGACGAGTGATGGGAAGCACAGGCATAATAAGGCTGGGCAGGCCAATGGGAAGAGGGGGCAGTCCTGGAGGACTGCAAGGAGTCCTCCCTGATAGGAGGGAGCTGTTACAGCCCAGCTGAGTGTAGTCATTGATTTGCATGGAACTGTGTGAAGCTTGGGGGCGACGCCTCACTACAAGTGCTCTGTTAGGCGTGTGCTCTGTAAGCTGGGAATGCATGCGCATAACGTCTGGGGCTGGCGTGCGTGTGCGCGTGGATTTGGTGACTGACGCGCGTATGCACATGGGGTCAGTGACAGACGCACGTGTGCCATAGAGCGCGGAGCCGGAGACACACGCAGAGGCTGCGGTTCAACAGGCACCTCTTCGGTTGGTGCAATCCTGTGATGGCGAGGAGCCTGAGTGTCAGTGGCAGACAACGGAGGTATGTGGGAATTGCGCTGCAGGCGCTTGGACGCCACAGTACCGATGGGGGGTGAACACTGGTCGCGCTGACGGCGCTGAGACTCCAGATTCCTTACAGTACCCTCCCCTTCAGGAACGGCCTCAGGACGGTCCTTAAATGGTTTGTTCGGAAACTTCTTCCTCAAAAGTCTTCAGAAGAACTGGAGCGTGGATATCACGAAGTGGAACCCAAGACTTTTCTTCTGGGCCGAAACCCTTCCAGTGCACGAGGAACTGTAGTTGACCCCTGGATATGCGAGAATCCAGCAGGGACTGGACCTCATATTCTTCCCTATTCTGGGTAATAACCGGATCAGGCCTACGGTTATGGTTGGGGAAGAAATGACTGGATACGAATGGCTTGAGTAAAGATGTGTAAAACACGTTTGGTATTTTCATGCTGTCGGGAAGCCGGAATGCTACCGGATTAATCCGTTCAATTATAGGAAAAGGGCCAAGGAACCTCGGCGCCAGTTTTGGGGAAGGTACCTTCAAATAGATGTTCCTTGAGGACAGCCATACCATATCCCCTGGCTTGTACCTGGGTGCCGGACGGCGGTGGCGATCCGCCTGATGTTTGGCCGGTTGAGAGGCGGTAAGGAGAGCAGAGTGAATCTTGGACCATGCTGATTGCAGAGATGAGACGCGGTCGTCTACGGCCGGAACTCCAGAAGGAATGTTGGAGACGGGAAGACATGGGGGATGGGGGATGAAAACCGTAATTGATTAAAAATGGCGACACTCGGGTGGACTCGTTGGTAGCGGAGTTAAAAGCATATTCGGCCCATGGCAAAAGTTGTACCCAATCATCCTGAGAATTGGAAATGAAACACCTCAGGTATTTTTCCAGGGACTGATTGACCCTTTCTGTTTGACCGTTGGACTGAGGATGATACGCTGAGGAAAGGGAAGAAGAGATACCTAGTCTTTTGGTAAAAGTTCTCCAAAATATGGAAACGAACTGTGACCCTCTGTCAGACACGATGGATGAAGGAATACCATGAATGCGAAAGATGTGATCAGTGAAGATATCAGCTAGGGCGAGTGAGGTGGGAAGTTCTTTGAGCGGGATAAAGTGAGCCATCTTTGAAAAACGATCCACCACCACTAAAATCGTATTCATCCCTTTGGACCTGGGCAACTCCACAATAAAATCCATTGATATGTGTGACCATGGACGTTCTGGGATGGGCAGAGGAAGAAGAAGACCGTGAGGCCTTTGATGAATTGTCTTGTTTTGCGCACAGACCGGACAAGCGTGCGTATATTCGAAAATGTCTTTGGACATCTTGGGCCACCAAAAGTTACGACGTATAAGGTCCAAAGTCTTTCTGTAGCCAGGATGACCAGCTGCTCTCGAGGCATGTCCCCAATCCAGAACCTCGGGTATGAAATTATGTCTCACGAAGAGCTTGCCCCTGGGGACCTTCAGGTTCTTTGGAATGGACCTTTGTGACTTGACGATCTTGTCAAAGCTTCTGAAGGAAGATGCAGCGAAAATCTTCTCGTGAGGTAAAATGGTCTCCATGGAATTTTCTGGTCTCTCTTCGGAAGAATGTTGTTTTGAGAGAGCATCGGCTTTGACATTTTTAGTCCCAGGAATATACGACAGTTGGAAATTAAATCTGGAAAAGAACAAAGACCAACGGGCTTGCCGTGGACCCAGACGGCGAGCGTTCTCTATATATAATAAATTCTTATGGTCAGTAAGGATGGTGAACGGTTCCCTCGACCCTTCCAGGAGATGCCTCCATTCTTGAAGTGCCATTTTAATGGCCAGTAACTCTCTGTTCCCCACGTCGTAGTTCCTCTCCGCTGAGGTAAATTTCTTCGAAAAGAATGCAAAGGGATGCAATTTTTCTTGGGGTGAAGGTCTCTGGGATACAATGGCACCGGCGCCAGAATCAGAGGCGTCCACCTCCAACACGACAGGGAGATCAGTGTTGGAATGGTGGAGAACCGGTGCAGACACAAAAGCCTCCTTAAGAGTGTTGAAGGCGGTAATGGCCTCTGGTGACCAAATCGACGGATCGGCCCCCTTCTTCGTAAGGGCTGTGATAGGTGCAACAATTCTGGAGAAATTACGGATAAACTTGCGGTAGTAGTTCGCAAATCCCAGGAAGCGCTGGACGGATTTGAGAGAGTCGGGCTTAGGCCAGTTAGTAACGGCTTTTAATTTGTCTGGATCCATCATGAAACCATTTCTGGAAATAATGTAGCCTAGAAACTGGGTCGAAGTCTGATGGAAGGTACATTTCTCCATCTTGGCATATAATCGATGTTCACAAAGGCGAGAGAGCACGTAAGATGTGGTCCTGTAAATTCTTCGAAAAAATCAGGATATCATCCAGATAGACTATGACGAAGTCGTTGAGTACTTTGCGGAAGACATCGTTAATGAAATCTTGAAAAACGGCCGGAGCATTACACAGTCCGAAGGGCATCACAATGTATTCGTAGTGGCCACTACGCGTGTTGAAGGCCGTTTTCCATTCATCTCCTTGATGTATGTGTACGAGATTATAAACTCCCCTGAGGTCCATCTTGGAGAAGACTTTGGCACCTTGCAACCTATCAAAAAGTTCAGTGATAAGAGGGCGTGGGTATCGATTCTTTACGGTGATGCGGTTAAGCCCTCTATAATCAATACAAGGTCTTAAAGTTCCATCTTTCTTCTTTACGAAGAAGAATCCTTCTCCAGCTGCTGAAGTAGACGGGCGAATAAAACCTTTCTTCAGTTTCTCCTGGATGTACTCGTCCATAGCCTTAGTTTCGGGGAGAGACAGAGGATAAGTCTTGGACTTAGGTAACGTGTAACCAGGAATCAGGTCAATAGGACAGTCATATGACCTGTGAGGAGGTAGAAGGTCTGATTGTTCTTAATTGAATACGTCCAGAAACTGGTGGTAAACCGTAGGGAGGTTCGTTTCAGGAATGGTGGTATTCGCTAGGAGTCGCTGTGGTTCGCCAGATCTTGGTTCCCAAGTGATAGGGTTGGTGGATGCCCAATTGATCCGTGGGTTGTGTAGTTGCAACCATGGCAATCCTAGTGTTATGGGTGTTCCAGGAGCCTGGATTACGTCATGGGTCAGGGTCTCCTTGTGATTATCAGAGGAAAGTACAACTGGAACCGTCTCTAATGAGATAAATGCCGGCGTGAGTGGGTGCCCATCAATTCCGACCAAGGCGGTGGGGATTTTTTTCTCCACAAGCGGTATCTGGTACTGTTTGGCGAACTCTAGGTCCACGAAATTGCCTCCGGCTCCGGAGTCTATGAAGGCTAAAGTGGAGACGCGGAATTTATGGCCTGAGAGACACACGGGTATAGTGAGATTCTTAGGGAATCCTTTTTGGGGAAGGGGACGAGGAGACATAACACCCAGGGAGAGCCCCTTCATACTCACTGGGAGTTCCCGTCTCCCGGAGGCGTAGGACATTCCTGGGTCACATGTTTTTGCAGATCCGCAATAATAGCACAATTCCCCGGCGCGGCGGAATTGCCGTATTGGTGTGCGAACCCGTTGAACCCCCAACTGCATTGGTTTGGACGTCTCCAAGGAAGGACAGAGCGGCGTGGCGGACCTGGTGACTGTAGTAGTGCTGAGAGAGGGAGACGAAGAGGTTACCGAGCGAGTGCGCTGGCGCTCCGTGCGGCGTACCTGAATACGTTGGTCCACTCTAATCGCTAGAGTGATGAGATCCTCCAAAAGACCTGGCCTGGGTTGGAGATAAATTACATCCTTGATGCTGTCTAACAGTCCTTGCCAGAATACGGCGACGTAGGCCTCCTGTTCCCAGTTAGTCTCTGCTGCAAGGGTCCGGAACTCTATGGCGTATTCAATCACCAGTCTTCGCCCTTGAGTAATCTGTAAAAGAGAAGAAGACGCCACCTTCCGACGTGCGGGGGAATCAAACACCTGCCTGAATTCCGTCTTGAAGGCTGAGGAATTCTGGGTAAGGTCATCTCGCAGCTCCCAGATTGGGGAGGCCCAAGCCAGTGCGCTACCCGTCAACAGATTATAAATGTAGGCCACCTTTTTTCGGGCAGTAGAAAACTGGTGGGGGGCCATTTCAAACTGTACCACACATTGATTAATGAAACCCCGAAAATCTTGAGATTCACCTGCGTAAGGTTTGGGGTTAGGAATCTTCATAGCGAAGGAGCATGTGGTAGCTACCCTGGCAACCTGAGCGGCGGTTGTGGGCGCAAAGGCGTCGGATACCTGAACCGACAGCGCGGCTAGTTGTTGTGCAAGCGCTACAATTTGATCGGCCATGACTTGATTCTGCTGAAGCAGATTCGTGGAAAGCATACTTAATTCAGTCTGGTCTGTGTTTTGTGGGCTCGACATAATGTTACGCTGGTGCTGCCCGCAGACCAGACCCGTCCCCTGTGCTGAGGGCGGGACATAGGGATACACGCACCCGCAGCAAAGGGAGTGCTTCCGGAGTGTGGTGTTAGTGTTGCCAGGCCAGGTATAGTAAGGAAGACAATTCTTGCCAGTACCGGTAGTAGAGGAGGAGTAGTTATTGCCGTTGCCAAGGTCAAGGATTGGAGAGTTGCGGAAGGTCGAGGGTATAAGCCGTGTGTCAGGGATGTGAATGGAGAACAAAAAACCCGGGCGCTACCTAGGGGGGTGGTAGGTATAGTAAAGGGGGATATAGCAACCTTGGTGGTAGGCAAGGTATCCCTCTGCTTCTTTTCTGCCTGTGACTCTAAAGACCCCAATAAAGGATCTACCCAGGATCCTTCAACAAATGAGACAAGAAAAAAATAGGGGGGATGGGGGAGCACCGGTGGAAGGCTGGTATATAACCTAAATTGGTTGTGTAATGCTCTATGACAATGTGAAGGGTTTTGTTGGTGTAAAATAATTTTTAACACTCACACGGCCTTGTGCGAATGCTGTCGCATCAAGGTATCTTTTGGACTCCCTTTTCTTTCTTCTTTCTTCTTTTTTCTTTCTTCTTTCGTCTCCTTTCTGTCTTCTGGATTCTTTCGCCGCCTTGCGTCTGTATTCTTCTTCTCTTACTTCTTTGATGTTTATCTCACCCTCGGAAAAAATATATACACAAAATATGTGAGCAAACTGTGATTGTATCAGGAAGGTATCAGGATATATAGTAGGAATATAAATAAAACACTCACACGGGCATGTGTGCGTGCGCTCTAAGGGATGGTATCTTGGTCTTTAAGGGGCCGTCCCACTTCTTAAAGTAAAGTTAAAGCTCTAAAAACAGAACGTCAAAGGCCACACCTTAGTTAAAAGGCAGAAACAAAATAAAATGTTACTACTCACACGGCCAATTGTGAGTGCACACTTGGATATGGTATCTTTTGGTTCTCCTTCTGAGGTTCCAGCTGGGAAAGGTCCACTGTTGCTGAACGTGGGTCCTCACCCCCCCCCAATGGGTCAAAAAGCTCTGAGCCCGAGAAATTCAAGGCCAAGGTCTTTATTAAATGAACAATAAAACAACAGAACACAGCTAACTCAGCCCGTGAGTTACTCTGTGGAAAGGTAAAAAAGCCAGTCTTTAGGGAATCGAGCAGGACTTGTGGTACTGCAGCTGAACTGCCTCCGCGTCCGGATGTAGCGCTGCACGTCCGTGTGTCCCGCTCCCGACGGTGGCTTGATAGGGTCAAAATTACTGGGGGATTTTGAGCTACGCGTTTCGCCCTATGGGCTTCCTCAGGCTCCGTTAACTACTTAGTTAACTCCGCTAACTTAGCCTGAGGAAGCCCATAGCCGAATCCAATAGCCCCTACGCCTCTCCAATTGTGGTGGTACGCAAGAAAAATGGGTCTGTCCGCCTTTGCGTAGACTACCGTAGACACTGAAGAGGCAAAGAGGCATACTGTCCCAGGCCAGTAAACTCTGCCGTGAATAAAAGAGATCCTCAATGCATTGAAAGGAAGCCAGTGGTTCAGTGTGCTGGACCTGAGATCTGGGTACTACCAGGTACCCATGAGATCTGAAGACCAAGAGAAGGCTGCATTTTTCTGTCTCCTCGGTAACTATTAGTTTACCCAAATGCCCCAAGGCATTTGCGGTGCCCTAGCGACCTTCCAGCGGCTGATGGAGAAGACCATTGGGATATGAATCCCCGTGAGTGCCTAATTTACCTCGATGACATCATTGTGTTTGGAAGAACTCTAGAAGAGCACAAGGAATGCCTCCTGAAGGTGTTAGATAGGGCAAAGAAGGCCTGAAGTTGTCCCTGGAAAAGTGTCAGTTCTGCGGCACATCAGTCACCTATGTGGGCCACATAGTGTCCGCAGATGGAGTGGCTACCAACCCCGCTAAGGTCGACGCCGTGGTGAACGGGCCAAGACCAGATAACATGATGGGGTTGCGATCCTTCCTGGGGTTCTGCGGATAATACCACTGTTTCACAGAAGAATATTCTAGTAAACCCAAGGTCCTCAATAACCTACTAAAGATCTACCCAGAGGAACCTTGGCAGAAGGCCGCCTCTCCACGATCACCCTACGGAGACAAGTGGATGTCTGCCTGCAGAAAGGCATTCACAGGATCAAAAGAAGCCTCACGGAAGACCCGGTCCTGGCTTACGCTGATCTTGAGAAACCATACATCCTGCATGTGGATGCCAGTTTCAATGGGCTGGGAGCTGTAGTGCACCAGAAGTACTGTTGCGGCACACTTTATTCTAACAAATCACCGGTTTGTCCCTGGCTTGTTCCTGGAATGCGACGCTGTTCACCCGGAGCATGACGCGTTCCCAGCCAGGGGTCATGCCCGGCTGACGCGCGGTTGATGTGTTAATTGATAATGGTTCAGGATTTACTAGGCTGCAATGCTTCGTGTGTCCGCCAGATGGCAGAAATTCATGAATTGTAATGCAGTATATATATATATATATATATATATATATATATATATATATATATATATATATATATATATATATATATATATATATATATATATATAAAAATATATATATATACACTGTATAACAACAACCCCTATAACCCCTAACATACAGTACTGTACACATACAGTACTGTATATGCACATCAATGATACTATAGGCCGGCGGGGGCGAGATGTGTTTGCAGCAGAGAGAGAACCGCTGCTCTCTCTACGCAAACATCGGCACATTAAAAATTATTTAAAATACATTTTTATTCATAGTGTAGATGTGCAGGGGGTCTCCGGAGATGAACCGCGTTGGTTTCAGGTCCGGGGACCCCCTGCTTCCCGAGATACAGCCCCCTTTATGAAGTGCCGGTATCCCTCTGCATTTAAAGGTCCCAATCACGTGACCGCGGCATGTAAACAAAGCAGAGGGATACCGGCACCCCCTAAAGGGGCCTGTATCTCAGGAAGCAGGGGGTCCCTGGACCTAAAACCACAGCGGTTCAGCTCCAGAGACACTCTGCACATCTACAGTATGAATAAAACACATATATAAATAAACACTCATTCCTTACCTTTGTGGCTATGTGCTATGGTAACGAAGCAGCATGAATGTATTTTTAATAATATTGTACAGTGAGCAGGGGTTCCCTGAGACACAAATCAATGCGGTTAAGCTCAGGGGACCCCCTGCTCCTGCACAATATTATTAAAATACAGAAATGCTGCTTCATTAACTTAGCGGCTAACCGCTAAGGCAATGAAGGGGTTAACCCACCATGCCCACTTTATTGTGGGTAGCGGGGGTGGGTGAAGGGGGTATTTGGCCCTTGGTGTGAGTTTAGGACTTGCGGGGGGGTTGCGGGTGCACTTAACCCCTTCACGGCTGTAGCAGTTAATATCGCTACGGTCATGAAGGGGTAAACCCCTCCCGCTACCCCCCCGCAAGCCCTAAACAACCATCGTTGGGGCTAATACCCCCTTCACCCACCCCCGCTACCCACAATCAAAAAAATTCACACACAGCAGCCGCCCAAAAAAAAAAAAAAAAAATCTAAATAAATGAATATAAATAAATACATTTAAAATACATTTTTATTCATAGTGTAGATGTGCAGGGGGTCTCCAGAGCTGAACCGCGTTGGTTTCAGGTCCGGGGACCCCCTGCTCCCCGAGATACAGGCCCCTTTATGAGGTGCCAGTATCCCTCTGCATTTAAAGTTCCCCATCATGTGACCGCGGCATGTAAACCAAGCAGAGGGATACCGGCACCCCATAATGGGGCCTGTATCTCGGGAAGCAGGGGGTCCCCAGACCTAAAACCAAAGCGGTTCAGCTCCGGAGACCCCCTGCACATCTACACTATGAATAAAAATGTATTTTAAATTTATTTATTTATATTCATGTATTTATTTATTTATTTAGATTAATTTATTAATTGTGCTGCTGCTGTGTATGAATTTTTTTTATTGTGGGTAGCGGGGGTGGGTGAAGGGTGTATTAGTCCCAACGGTGGTTGTTCAGGGCATGCGGGGGGAGGCGGGTGCACTTAACCCCTTCACGACCGTAGCGGTATTAATTGTTCTGCTCCAGGCGTGAATTAGTTAATTGTTTCATTGTTCAGGATGGACTGTCAATTGTTTAGGGATGTAAATAATGATTGCTAATTGATTTTTGTTTAATTGATTGCTTAAAATAGTTGACTTGTTTGGAGGTACTGTGTTTGTATTTGGCTTGCAATGATATTGTTCACATTCATTTGCAGAATGTATATGGTGCATAGATTTTATGCATCATTTATACAATGTAAATGCAATGTATTGATTGGAATGTGAGGTTTTCATTGGCATTTGATGATTTAGATTGTAAGATCAGTTAGGATTATTAAAGGAAATTCATTGTAATGTAGTGTCTGTACGGAGAAATGTTATTTGTAGTACAGTATGGTTTTGAGAACCCTTCTACATTTATTTGTATATTGGTTCATCATGTGTGTGTATATACTGTATATATATATATATATATATATATATATATATATATATATATATATATATATATATACTGTATATATAGTTGCATGATAAAGCCACTGTACAAATTCATGGGTGAAGGGTGGGTATCGGGCCAGTATGGCTTAACCCCTTAATTACTTTTGCGGTTATTATCCGATAAGGTGTTTAAGGGGTTAATTGATATCTGAATATAATTGCAATGTATTGGCTTTGTTTTGGCAATGTATTTTGTGGACAAGACAAGAATGTTGCTGGCGACGGAGACTTCTTCTTGATGAGGTCAGTAGCACTTTATTATTTATTTGAATATGCTAGTTAATGTTTTTAATAATGGGCAATTAATCTATTATCCATATCTGGATAATAGTTATTTTGCACATTATTGTACTGTAGGTGTTGGGAGGGGGGGGGGGGTGTATGTATTGAATGTATAGGCCAGGTTTATTTTTTTTACATTCAGGGTTTGTTCCGTGGTTCCACGTGAGACCTCTGGAGACCACCCATCTCGGGTATCTCACGGGTATCAGGCTGGTGGTTCCACGGGTGACACATGCGGGGATGAAGTGGTGGCCTCACATCTGTGGGGGCACCGCGGACCTGTAGGCTGCGGGGATGAAGCTGTGTGGTCCCACTTCTGTGGGAGCACCGCCAACCCGTAGGTGCGGGGATGAAGATGTGTGGTCTAACTTCTGTGGGGGCACAGCGGACCCATAGTGAGCACCCGTGAGTTCCCCAGACCCCCGTGGGAACCACCCGAGGCCCCGCAGACACGTGTGGGTCTGATCCGGGGCTCCCAGACATCCTTGGGCCTACCGTGGGGACCCAATTGTGGCCCACGGTGACCCAAGGAGACCACCTGGGGGCCATGGTGCTGGCTGAACCCACCAGCAGGCCTCCAGAACCTGTTTGAAAAGGGCTGCATGTACCCTGTAGGTCTGTCAGGTTGCTCGCGTGGGGCTGCGTTATGAACCCTGTTTGTAAAAGGATAAATCTTGTATTTATGGGGGGGCACAGGGGGTGGGTAATGTATTTAATAAATATAATGATGTTTATTGTGGGTCACTGTATTGTTTGTATTGTGGGTACTGGTGGTGGGGGGGGGGTTCCCAAACGGTATGTGGGTAGGCCTCCCTTGTGGGTATTGGGTGTGGGTGGTTAGGCCTCATGGGGTGAGGGGTTAGTGTGGGAGGGTATGTAGGCGTCCCGAGTGGTGGGTGAGGGTGGGTTAACCTTTAATGACTGTAGCAGTTAATAACCGCTATGGTGATTAAGGGGTAGGGGACATTACTTTGGATGTTTTATTTTTTGTGTCTGATTTACAGAAGCGGAGGGGCCATGGCCAGGATGGGGGGGGGTAACGGTATGTGGGTAGAGGGTGAGGGTGGTTAGACCTCACAGTATGCACATCGGGTGTCCCCCCCCTCCCCACATTTACATAAACTGCACTCACAGCAACACAGTGTTACGCCGGTGCTGCCCGCAGACCAGACCCGTCCCCTGTGCTGAGGTGGGACATAGGGATACACGCACCCGCAGCAAAGGGAGCGTGTCCGGAGTGTGGTGTTATTGTTGCAAAGCCAGGTATAGTAGTGAAGACAATACTTGCCGGTACCGGTAGTAGAGAAGGAGTAGTTATTGCCGTTGCCAAGATCAGGGATGCCAGAAGTCACGAAGTCCAAGTAGAGCCAAAGTCGAGAGCCAGAGGGGGTAGTCGTCCAATCCGCGTCAATACCTGAGGAGTCACTGAGTGAATAGTCAAATGCTTCCATACAGAACTATGTCGAGCAACGAGTGATGGGAAGCACAGGCATAATAAAGCTGGGCAGGCCAATGGGAAAAGGGGGCAGGCCTGGAGGACTGCAAGGAGTCCTCCCTGATAGGAGAGAGGTGTTACAGCCCAGCTGAGTGTAATCATTGATTTGCCTTGAACTGTGTGATGCTTGGGGGCGACGCCTCACTGCAGCAGCAGTGGTTAAAAGTGCTCTGTTAGGCGTGTGCTCTGTAAACTGAGAATGCATGCACATAACGTCTGGGGCTGGCATGCGTGTGCGAGGGCGTGGGCGCGACCGGCGCTGAGCAGAGGAATCGCCGAGGGGAGTGATCCCGCGACGGCGGCAGGGGCGAGGAGCCGTGGAGACCGGTAAGGCAGGATTGTTTATTGTGTCCAGGGACTCCTTGCGGAGAGGGAGTGCTTTGTGTGAGAAGCGAGGAGAACACCGATTCCTGACAGTACCCCCCTCTTCAGGAACGGCCTCAGGACGGTCCAAGAACGGTTTGTCTGGAAACTTTTTCCTGTGGACTTAAGAAGAGCCGGGGCATGAATGTCCTTTGAAGGTTCCCAGGATCTCTCTTCAGGGCCAAAGCCCTTCCACTGCACCAAGAACTGAAGCTGACCCCTGGATAGGTGAGAATCCAAAAGGGAGTGAACTTCGTATTCCTCGTTATTTTGTACAGTAATAGGATCCGGTTTACGAGTCTGATCCCGAAAGAAGTGACTGGAGATAAATGGTTTTAAGAGGGACACATGGAAGACATTGGGAATCTTTATACTGGGTGGTAGTTTGAGCTGGATAGCCACAGGATTGATTTGTTCACAAATAGGGAAGGGACCCAGGAACTTAGGTGCCAGTTTAGGAGATGGTACCTTGAGGTGGATATTCCTAGAGGAGAGCCATACCAAATCCCCTGGTTTGTAACTGGGCGCCGAACGACGACGACGATCGGCCTGTCGTTTCGATCTGCGGGAGGAGTTGAGAAGGGTAGACTGAATCCTGGACCATGCGATTTGGAGGGAAGAAATGCGTTCATCTACGGCTGGTACTCCAGAAGGAATGTTGGGGATGGGAAGACAGGGAGGGTGGAACCCATAATTTATAAAGAAGGGAGACTCCCGGGTGGACTCGTTTTTTGCAGAATTGACGGCATACTCTGCCCAAGATAGGAGTTGAGCCCAATCATCCTGGAAATCGGATATAAAACATCTGAGGTACTTCTCCAGGGATTGATTGATTCTTTCCGTTTGTCCATTGGACTGAGGATGATAGGCGGAAGAGAAGGAAGAAGATATGCCCAATCTCTTCGTGAAAGCTCTCCAAAATTTGGATACGAACTGAGAACCTCTGTCAGAAACAATGGACGAAGGAATCCCATGAATCCGGAAAATCTGCTCCGTAAAGATATCAGCAAGGGCGGGGGAGGTGGGTAATCCTTTAAGTGGAATGAAATGGGACATCTTCGAGAACCTGTCTACGACCACCAAGATAGTGTTCATTCCACTGGACCTGGGCAACTCCACGATGAAATCCATAGAAATGTGGGACCAGGGGCGGTCGGGAACTGGAAGGGGTAACAGAAAACCCTGAGGCTTTTGACGGAGAGTTTTGCTTTGAGCGCACGTGGGGCATGCGCGGGTAAATTCCAGAATATCTTGAGACATTCTTGGCCACCAGAAATTCCGATGAATGAGATCAGTAGTCTTCTTAAAACCTGGATGACCTGCAGATTTAGAGGAGTGACCCCAAGACAGGACTTCTGGAACAAATTTGGATGGTACAAATAGTTTGTTGTCAGGAACGACCAAGTCCTTGGGAATGCATCTCTGGGAGTGCAAAATCTTGTCAAGATTCTTGAAAGTAGATGTGGCGTGAATCCTCTCATGTGGAAGGATAGTCTCCAACGATTCCTCTGGCCTCTCCTCAGAAGAATGTATTTGGGAAAGAGCGTCTGCCTTTACGTTCTTGGTCCCGGGGATATAGGCAGGTGAAAATCGAATAGAGAAAAAAAAAGAGCCCAACGAGCCTGTCGTGGACAAAGGCATCGAGCATTCTCTATGTAAAGAAGGTTCTTCTGGTCCGTGAGAATAGTAAACGGCTCTTTCGACCCCTCCAGCAGGTGTCTCCACTCTTGAAGAGCCATCTTCACTGCCAGAAGTTCCCTGTTACCTACGTCATAGTTCCTCTCGGCAGACGAGAATTTCTTGGAAAAATATGCACAGGGATGTAACTTATCTTGGGACGTGGGTCTCTGAGACAGAACGGCACCAGCGCCGCAATCAGAAGCGTCGACCTCCAGGACGAAGGGAAGTTCAATGTCGGGATGACGGAGAATAGGTGCGGATATAAAGGCTTCCTTGAGTGTCTCGAATGCGGAGATGGCCTCGGATGACCGAGCAGAAGGATCAGCTCCTTTTTTGGTGAGCGCAGTAAGGGGTGCCACAATGGTGGAAAAACTCTGTATAAACTTACGATAATAATTAGCGAAGCCTAAAAAATGTTGTATGGCCTTGAGAGAATTGGGTCTTGGCCATTCAGTGACCGCTTGAAGTTTACCGGAGTCCATCATAAACCCCTCATCTGAAATGATATACCCCAGGAACGGAGTAGAGGTCGTATGAAAGGTGCACTTCTCCAGTTTAGCGTATAAATGGTGTTCACGGAGACGGGAAAGGACGTAGGAGGTGTGGCGTATATGGTCCTGGAGATCTTTGGAAAAAATCAGGATATCATCCAAGTATACAATAACAAAAATATTGAGTACCTTACGAAAGACGTCTTTGATGAAATCCTGGAAGACCGCGGGAGCATTACATAAGCCGAAAGGCATTACCAGATATTCGTAGTGTCCACTACACGTGTTGAAGGCCGTTTTCCATTCATCCCCCTTCCTGATGCGCACCAGGTTATAGGCACCATGTAGATCCAACTTGGAAAAAATCTTGGCCCCCTGTAATTTATCGAACAGTTCGGTAATAAGGGGAAGGGGGTAACGATTTTTAATAGTGATGTGGTTTAAACCCCTGTAGTCGATGCAAGGCCTCAACGACCCATCCTTTTTCTTGACGAAGAAAAACCCAGCCCTTGCTGGGGAATTGGAATGACGATAAAGCCTTTCTTGAGATTCTCCTGGATATATTCATTCATAGCGTGAGATTCTGGTAACGACAAGGGGTAGGTCTTGGTCTTGGGTAGGGAGTAGCCAGGAACTAGATCGATTGGACAATCATAAGTCCTGTGTGGCGGCAAGAGGTCTGACTGTACCTTATTGAAAACGTCCCGGAATTGATGATAAACGGAAGGTAGAATAACTTCGGGAACAGAGGTATTGGCCAGCAGTTGATGAGTCTCGTCTGACCTCGGCCTCCAGGAAATGGGAGCGGAGGAAGTCCACTCAATGAGAGGATTATTAAGCTGTAGCCAAGGAAGACCAAGGGTGATGGGTATCCCAGGAGCGTGAATGGCATCTAAGGTCTCCTTGTGTAGATGTGAAGACAGAAGCAAGGGAGCCGTCTCTAAGGAGATGTGGGCCGGGGTAAGAGGACGTCCATCGATACCGACGAGTGCGATGGGAACCTTCTTTCTCACTAGTGGTATGCGGTTAACCCTGGCGAATTCTAGATCCACGAAGTTTCCTCCAGCTCCTGAGTCAATGAAAGCGGCGGTAGAAGTCTTGAACTTATCGCCTGAAAGGAAGACTGGAAATGTAAGTTTCTTAGGGAGTTCACCTTTAAGAAGGGGACGTGGAGACATTACTCCCAGAGAGAGCCACTCTGTACTCACTGGGTGTTCCCGTTTCCCGGACACAATGGACACTCCCGAACCCGATGTTCCATGGATCCGCAGTAGAAACACAATCCCCCGGCGTGGCGGAACTGCCGTATCGGTGTGCGGATGCGTTGTACCCCCAATTGCATTGGCTCTGGCAACTCCAGTGCAGGACGAAGAGGTGTGGTAGCACTTGAGGGAGCAGGAGTGTTGCTGGGAGTACAGGAGAACGGAACTGGAAAGTTAGAGAAGCGAGTGCGCTGACGCTCTGAGCGGCGTACCTGGATGCGTTGATCCACTCGGATGGCCAAATCAATCAGGACCTCAAGTTGATCCGGCCTGGATTGGCGAGAGAGTTCGTCCTTGATGGGATCTGCCAGGCCTTGCCAGAATACGGAGACGAAGGCCTCTTGTCCCCAGTTAGTCTCGGCTGCTAGAGTCCGGAAATCCACAGCATACTGCGACACCGTTCGCCGTCCCTGCGTGATCTGGAGGAGAGAAACAGATGCCATCTCCCGACGAGCAGGGGAATCGAATACCCATTGAAACTCGGCTTTAAATGCTGGGTAATCTTGGGTAAGGTCAGAACGTCGCTCCCAAACCGGGGAAGCCCAAGCCAGGGCGCTGCCAGTGAGGAGGATATAAATGTAGGCTACTTTCTTGCGATCAGGATTGTAGAGATGGGGGGCCATTTCAAACTGCACCTCACACTGGTTTAGGAAACCCTTACAATCTTGCGGTTAACCTGCATAAGGCTTGGGAGGAGGAATCCTTACATCTGAGCTGCTAACTGTGCTTGCGGAGTGGGGGCTTACATCTGGCGGGGTCGCGGTCGGTACCCTGTCTGAGAGTACTGCGACCTGGCGTGTAAGTACCACAATTTGATCCGCCATGGCCTGGTTTTGCTGAAGCAGATTAGGGAGAAACTGCTGTAGTTCGGTCTGGTCTGCGTCTTGTGGGCTCGACATAATGTTACGCCGGTGCTGCCAGCAGACCAGACCCATCTCCTGTGCAGAGGTGGGACGTAGGGATACACGCACCCGCAGCAAAGGGAGCGTGTCCGGAGTGTGGTGTTATTGTTGCCAGGCCAGGTATAGTAGTGAAGACAATACTTGCCGGTACCGGTAGTAGAGAAGGAGAAGTTATTGCCGTTGCCAAGATCAGGGATGCCAGAAGTCACGAAGTCCAAGTAGAGCCAAAGTCGAGAGCCACAGGGGGTAGTCGTCCAACCCGCGTCAATACCTGAGGAGTCACTGAGTGAATAGTCAAATGCTTCCATACAGAACTATGTCGAGCGACGAGTAATGGGAAGCACAGGCATAATAAAGCTGGGCAGGCCAATGGGAAAAGGGGGCAGGCCTGGAGGACTGCAAGGAGTCCTCCCTGATAGGAGAGAGGTGTTACAGCCCAGCTGAGTGTAATCATTGATTTTCCTTGAACTGTGTGATGCTTGGGGGCGACGCCTCACTGCAGCAGCAGTGGTTAAAAGTGCTCTGTTAGGCGTGTGCTCTGTAAACTGAGAATGCATGCACATAACGTCTGGGGCTGGCGTGCGTGTAGGAGGGCGTGGGCGCGACCGGCGCTGAGCAGAGGAATTGCCGAGGGGAGTGATCCCGCGACGGCGGCAGGGGCGAGGAGCCGTGGAGACCGGTAAGGCAGGATTGTTTATTGTGTCTAGGGACTCCTTGCGGAGAGGGAGTGCTTTGTGTGAGAAGCGAGGAGAACGCCGATTCCTGACACACAGGCTTGGAGATTTAACAGACACATTAAAGAGAGGGGGCTTTACACAGATCACAGTCAAAGAGGTGGGGTTATAACCCACTCCCCCTCCCCACATTTACATAAACTGCACTCACAGCAACACAGGCAGGGAGATTTAACAGACACATTAGGGGGAGGGGGCCTTACACAGATAACAATCAAGGCAGGGAATATACAGGGGATGTACTGTACTGTATGTTGCAATGCTTCAATGTGTGTACAGTATAATGTTTTTTACAATTAGATAGATGTAATCCTTGGTATTGTAAGGTTTAGTCTTGGTTTTAAATTTTGTTTTCTGGTTGGTACTTATATATTGATTTTTGTTTACTTGATTGGTTAAAATAGTTTACTTGTTTGGAGGTACAGTATTTGTATTTAGCTTGCAATGATATTGTTCACATTCATTTGCAGAATGTATATGGTGCATAGATTTTATGCATCATAAATACAATGTAAATGCAATGTATTGATTGGAATGTGAGGTTTTCATTGGCATTTGATGATTTAGATTCTAAGATCAGTTAGGATTATTAAAGGAAATTCATTGTAATGTATTGTGTCTGTATGGAGAAGTGTTATTTGTAGTACAGTATGATTTTGATAACCCTTCTACATTTATTTGTATATTGGTTCATCATGTGTGTGTATATACTGTATGTATATATATATATATATATATATATATATATATATATATATATATATATATATATATATATATACACACACACACACATATATATATATATATATATATATATATATATATATATATATATATATATATATATATATATATACATATAGATATATATACATACATATATATATATATATATATATATATATATATATATATATATATATATATATATATATATATATATATATATATACACATATATTTATTTATATTCATGTATTTATTTATTTTGATGTATTTATTAATTGTGGGGCTGCTGTGCGTGAATTTTTTTTATTGTGGGTAGCGGGGGTGGGTGAAGGGGTTATTTGGCCCTTGGTGTGAGTTTAGAACTTGCGGGGGGGTTGCGGGTGCAATTAACCCCTTCACGACCGTAGCAGTTAATACCGATACGGTCGTGAAGGGGTAAAGTGCACCCGCTACCCCCCCGCAAGCCCTAAACAACCACCGTTTGGGCTGATATCCCCTTCACCCACCCCCGCTACCCACAATAATAAAAATTCACACACAGCAGCAGCACAATTAATAAATAAATCTAAATAAATACATGAACATAAATAAATAAATTTAAAATACATTTTTATTCATAGTGTAGATGTGCAGGGGGTCTCCGGAGCTGAACCGCTGTGGTTTTAGGTCTGGGGACCCCCTGCTTCCCGAGATACAGGCCCCTTTAGGGGGTGCCGGTTTACCTCTGCTTGGTTTACATGCCGCGGTCACGTGATCGGGACCTATAAATGCAGAGGGATACCGGCACCTCATAAAGGGGCCTGTATCTCGGGGAGCAGGGGGTCCCCTGACCTGAAACCAACACGGTTCAGCTCCGGAGACCCCCTGCACATCTACACTATGAATAAAAATGTATTTTAAATTTATTTATTTATATTCATGTATTTATTTATTTATTTAGATTTATTTATTTATTTTTTGGGCGGCTGCTGTATGTGAATTTTTTTTATTGTGGGTAGCGGGGGTGGGTGAAGGGGGTATTAGCCCCAACGATGGTTGTTTAGGGCTTGCGGGGGGGGTAGCGGGAGGGGTTAACCCCTTCACGACCGTAGCGGTATTAACTGCTACGGCCGTGAAGGGGTTAAGTGCACCTGCAACCCCCCCCGCAAGTCCTAAACACACATGAAGGGCCAAATACCCCCTTCACCCACCCCCGCTACCCACAATAAAGCGGGCACGGTGGGTTAACCCCTTCATTGCCTTAGCGGCTATCAGCTATGGTAATGAAGCAGCATTTCTGTATTTTTACATTTACATTCTGTATTTTCTGTCCCCTGAGCTTTGATTTGTGGCTCAGGGAACCCCCTGCTCACTGTACAATATTATTAAAAATACAGTCATGCTGCTTCGTTACCGTAGCACATAGCCGCAAAAGTAAGGAACGAGTGTTTATTTAAATATGTGTTTTATTCATACTGTAGATGTGCAGAGGGTCTCTGGAGCTGAACCGCAGTGGTTTTAGGTCCGGGGACCCCCTGCTTCCTGAGATACAGGCCCCTTTAGGGGGTGCCGGTATCCCTCTGCTTTGTTTACAAGCCGCGGTCACGTGATCGGGACCTTTAAATGCAGAGGGATACCGGCACCTCATAAAGGGGGCTGTATCTCGGGAAGCAGGGGGTCCCCGTACCTGAAACCAATGCGGTTCAGCTCCGGAGACCCCCTGCACATCTACACTATGAATAAAAATATATTTTAAATACATTTTAATGTGCCGATGTTTGCGCAGAGAGAGCAGCGGATCTCTCTCTGCTTCAAACACATCTCGCCAGGGGACGACCTATAGTATCATTGATGTGCATACTGCTGCGGCACAGTTTATTCGAGCATTTGCCCGTTCTGTGCCGCAGCAGTAGCCTGGCGCGCGCCCGAGAGTGACGGGCGCGCGCCGAAGCAGCGGAAGAGCGCCCTCCGATCGGGGCGCTCTCCCTACCGCTGCCGGGTCCGCCGGGTCCCCCGGAACCCCCTGCCGCTGTCCCGCGATCGCGGGACACCAGGGCTCCCTCGGGGAGCCCCTGGACGCGCGTGCAGGGGGCGCACGCTCCCGAAGACGCGTGACCGGCGTCTATGACGCGCAGCACGCCGAGGGGCGGCCACTAGCAAGCCGGGAAATCTCCCGGCTTGCGGATCTGGCCGCAGTGTAATAAACTGTGTCGCCAGTGTATACAGTACTGTATGTGTATGTTAGGGGTTATAGGGGTTGTTGTTATACAGTATATACTGTATACAGTATACTGTATACAGTATATACTGCATTACAATTCATGAATTTCTCGGCTTCAAAGACAACAGCTCGCAAACGCCCCCATGAGTTTTTACACGGCATTGCAGTATTGCAGCCAGCGGGAATAAAATGCTTAAATCACAGCCGCGAAAATAACACAATAGACTCCGGGAGAAAACGACACAAAACCGCACATCACCGGGATAATCTGAAATTCGCGGAGCTAGCCGAGTTAGAATAAATTTGGTCGCCACTGTATCCTGCTGTCCTTCGCTCAGGGGTGTACGTGAGCTGAAGTTTAACACCAAGTGAACAGAACTACCTGGTTCAAAAACTTGAGTTCCTTGCTCTCAAGTGGGCAGTGGTGGAAAAACTCCACGACTATCTTATGGCATTCCTTTCAAAGTAGAAACAGACAACAACCCCTGACTAATAATCTTACGTCCGCCAAATGGGATGCCACCGGTCACAGATGCCTGGCGGCCCTCTCCAATTATCAATTCACCGTGAAATATAAACCGGGGCCTCTAAACATTGGAGCCGATGTGCTGTCAATGAGACCTGGACTGAGTATGACACAGGACGATGGTCCATGGGAAAAAATCCATGCACCTGTGATGTGGGAAATGTGCTCCACTGCCGCATTAATGGGAGACACAGTTGCGTTCTGCGAGCTAAGGGTAGCTGATTCCCTGGGACCCAAGGCCCTCCCCGCCACCTTCTGCCATCCAGACGGCATGGCAATCACCCAAGATACCATCCTAGAATGGAAGGAGTTAGTACAGGCCCAAATGGTGATCCAGTGGCTAACGCTATAACAGGCCATCCACAAGGACAAACCCCTCTGTGATGAAACGTGCCCCTGCCGTTACAGTCAGGGTCATCATGCAGGAATGGGACAAGTTCCAAATAGAGCGTGGCCTCCTCTACCGGATCAGTCCCTACCACAATCACCCTGAGAGGAGACAGTTGGTTCTGCCCTGAAGCCTGCAGTACCATATATTACGATCCCTGCACGACAACCATGGACACCGGGGGGTGAATAAGACCTTATAGTCAGTGAGGGACCGATTCTTCTGTCCAAAATGCGGGAGTCCATAGAACGGCATTGCCGGAAATGCCAAAGGTGTATCCAGTGAAAGACACTGCCCACCCGTGCAGCCCCAATGGGCAATCTGAAAAGCTCTGGTTCCATGGATCTAGTCTGCATGGACTTCTTGTATATAGAGCCAGATTCAAGAGGTATCGGCAATATCCTGATAGTGACAAAGCACTACACTCGCTACTCTCAAGCGTTCCCGACAAAAGATCAGAACTCACAGTTCTCACAGTTGCCAAAGTGCTGTGGGAGAAGTATTTCATACACCAAGGTCTGCTGAATCAGATGCACTCTGACCAGGGAAGGGACTTCGAGAGCAGGCTTATCAAGGAGCTTCTCAAGCTGCTGAATACTCAGAAGTCTAGGACCACTCCATATCATCCAGAGGGAGACGCTCAACTGGAGAGGTTCAACCAAACATTGCTAGACATGCTAGGCACCCTAAAGGGCTCCAAGAAAGCCGAATGGAGCAAGCACGTTGAAGCGCTGGTGCATGCGTACAACTGCACCAGGCATGAATCTACGGGATACACACCATACTTCAAGATGTTCAGGCGAGAGGCAAGGCTGCCTGTGGACATCCATCTCGGGGTATCTACTGATGGGGTACCCAATATGGCTCAATATCGATACGTGAAGCGACTTCAGGATAGCCTGCACTATGCCTTTAAGCTAGCAGAGAAGACCTCAGCCCATATGAATACCTGCAACAGGAGAAGGTCTGACCAGAATGTCTGTTATCGGGAACTTCGGCCCGGAGACACTGTTCTCCTACGCAATCTAGGGATCTACGGAAAACACATGCTGGCCGATCTCTGGCACGACGGGTCTTTGAAGTAGAATCCCAAATGCCAGGCCTCCCGGTCTACCGCATACGAGACATGGATGACCAGGTAAAGTTTTTGCACAGAAACCCCTTGTTGCCCATTCCACAAGTGGGAGAAAGTGATCTTAAAACAGAGACAACAGTAACTGCCAATGAGCCAGAAGAGTCCACCAAGACTCCGGCTTCAGTAACAGAATCCACCCAAGATCCTTTGGAAGGCACCTCCACCAACTTTAATGGAGACTGGCAGGCACCTCCCAGAGGAGCACCGAATGATGGGCCTGCGCCTCATTTACCCTCACCCGTGGCTTCAACAAGCCGCCCTCTGGATCCCAGAAGCCCAAGTTTTGTGCCAAATAAAGACTTTAAAGAGACTGAGTTGCCACTTGGAGATGGACCCAGGCCCCAGGACTATGATAGACTTTCCCCTGTGGGAACTTCTGAAGAAGAGCCTTGCAGGAGCCAGCGAGTGAGAGCCAATGAATGTGACGCCCTCCCAATAGAGTGGCGTACGATTCATTAGAGGCACCCCATTATGAGTCTCAGCAGCTAGCAAGGAGTAGGCTAGCCTCAGTTATAAACATGTTCTTTGAAATGTACAACATTGTTTAAAGTTATGCATGTGTTAAGATGTATACCTACCCTGCATTTTTTTTTAATATAAATTGTTATGCATGTGTTGTGCCCAAGCGGGGACGTTGGAGTGAGACCAATGGGAGTTTGCTCATGCAGAGTCAGACGCCTTAGCAGACGATGACGTAGCTGGATCTGAAGGATCCCTTGTGTTATATGGTGTACCCGGGTACTGGAGTGCCCGGGGAGGTAAAAATGCACCAACCCACCATTAGGGGTAGTGCTACTCCCCACACTTTTGGGCGGACCCTGACATTGGGAAAAGGACTTCAGGGATATTGATGCCAAGCACCCTATGTACTTTGGGGACACTCATCTGGTGTATTGGCTGTGTACTATATACTGTGGGGCGCAGGCTGCATGTTTTATGTTCAGTAAAACCCGTTATTATATACCTGTGGGTGATTACTATTGGTATTAGTTCCTGTGAGGAGCTTATCCCGCTATGCTGCAATCCCTCGCAGGTGGAGGTGCTGCACGGAGGCGAACAAGAGATCACCTTAGGCTCCCAGTGGCGGAGGCTCAGGCCTTCCGATAGCCAAACAGGTAATGGCAGTACCGGAAGTTCCTATAGTTACGGGAGAAACGGGTTACACATTATTAAATGACCTTGACATATGACAATGAATATAATTTTGTGTAACTAAATGTGATAGGTAATACTATAAAGACAGAAAAACCATACAAGCGTGTGATGGTAGTGTCGGACAGGGTCATAATATACACACAAAAAATACTTCACTGGGTTGAACTGAATACGACTAAGATATAATAAAGAAAGTTTATTCCTTAAAGAAGGAGAACACACAGAATTATACAATTAACGCACAAGATATGAACACTTACTTAGGGTTTGGGAAATGAAGCTGTCAGGAACGGGACTGGCAATTCATTCAGGATACAAAACGATGTCACAACGAATAACACTAGCACTAACACTGGATATAGGGCTGACACTCATTTATAAAGGGTTTGAGTCCTATACCTTAACATGGGATTTCAACACACTAAATCAAAGGCGTCTTTGGGTCTGCTAGACTGATCACTGGCCCATCATAGCCTTTGTTAAAGGTGTGACACACAATACTTTGCATAAGTACACAGGGATTGTTCTCCTCCGCCCTGGCATTCACATACAGGGTGGGGGAGAGCCTTTGACTAAGGGCCCATTGTAGACCACTTGTCGCACCCTGACCATTTAGCATATTACAGAGCCCATCTCTTTTCCTGGGCTTTTATGCCAGATACAAAATGCAATATTTCTGACAATCAAGGTTATATCAAAATAATCCGTTCGGTTGGGCCGAGCGGACCAGAACTTGTCCGACCCTAATACCGGAGGGTACTCTCCATTGTGGCCAAGTTTCAGCTCGCTAGGACCCACCGAACCGGAGTTACAGAAATGGGTTTAAATGCCTTTTTATCCAAGATACATTTCTCCACCATTGAAGTCAATGGCAGTATCACACAATTCAATACTTACCCCGACTCCGTTCTGCTGATCAGAGAGGATCAGGATTTGCCATGCAATCAAGCCGATGCTATGACTATCTGCTGGCCAAATCCTGGCTCTCTAGTTTCACAGAACCGGAGTTACGGGGCTACAGTTTTAGCTTCTTTTAACTTAGCCGTTTAAACACCATTGGAATCAATAGGGCCGGCGCCGCCATAGGAATTGCATGGGCCGGCGCCGCCATAGGATTCAATGGGGCCTCCGCTATCATTGGAGTCAATGGTAGGACCCTCCGATCTTGCGCAACCCTTTCCCGGGGTCATTGACCATCGGACCCTTTTGGGATCCATGGCAAAAAGAACTTTATTCCGGGGTGGCGTAGAACCTAAATTTTCCACGCCAATTGCACATGAACTTGACCGGGGATTGATCAAAGCTCTTTTTTTAAAGTGTTTCCGCTCTTGCGGTTTTGCGGGCTGGCTGGCTGCCAGCTCGTCTCCGGAGGTCGGCATGAAGGAATCCCCATTGAAACACATTGCGCCATTGACTTTCAATGGGGAAACGCCGCTCCTCCTCTCGGGTGCCACCTGCAGGTCTTCTTGGATATCAAGCCCAAACCACTGAAATTCCCATTGACTTGCATGGGGCTTCAATGGCGGCCTATGGAGAAGCTGCAAAATGGAGACTGAAAAGGCGGGAAAAGGGACAAAGGGCCATAAATACTGAATTAACATTAACCCTTTCCCTCCCGCATAGATCCCAGTGTATGTGTTGGTGCAGACACTGGAATGGGAACAATACATATTTACAGGGGAATTCACATTTGGGTGTTAAAGCAGGGTAAAAAACACATTACTGGACCGCAGTCCAGTTAAACCCCTGCTTCCCACGTGAGAGCAGGGGGTGGCCAAATGGGGTGTAACCCCTTCAATACCGGGCCAAACCCCCTCTCCCATGACATAGTTTCACACAGAAATGTGGCACAGAAAAGCGTTCTGAAAAAAGGATGCAATGTGTATATCAAATATAAAATATATGTACTTTTCGGGGTAATACAAAAGTGTAGAATATGTAAATAATTATAATCTAAGAAAGTACGCAAAACGTTAATTAGCTAAATATAAAAAAACAGCACATAAGGGTGACCTACAAAGAATAAAAGGAGTAGCAGCATGCAGGTGAAAAGGAGTCCATCATATAACCTTTCTGAACCTATTCTGTTTTGGTGATTAATACTATTTTGTAGTTCTCAAATTTCCATGTAAATTTTTTTCATTGTGTCCTTTTAATGTAAAGTAATGATGATGCTTTCATTATTGAATCAGATAAACATACAGAGGTGAGAAGTTATAAACTAAGAAGACCTGATGGGTAATAAATATATACACCTGCTTTGTGTATTAAAACAAATATTGCTTCTACCATTGAGGCTAGTTTTCATAAACGGTTTTCATGATTATGAATTCACATTTGCAAAAGGATGAAAGAAAAAAAATATTGAATGAAATACCATGTATTCCCAAATATCTAAAAGCTGGTTAAAGCACTACCTAAACTAACTAGTACAAAACACAATACATAAAGTATTTCCATTTACAGCTTTTGTTTTATGAATTGTCACAACTACCCTACAATATATAGAGTAAACCAGACATACATGTTGAAATATTATTCCAAGACGATGAGCAGATGGGGGCAGACAACACACATACCTTAATGAATTTCTCTTTCCTTGAATCTCCGTCATGGTAGCTGGAGGAAATCAGAGAGCGGGTTTGGTCACACATATTACCATGCACCTTAACTATAATCTATTTTAAATTATTTTCCTGATACCCCGGAACATCAAGGATAAGCAGGGAGCAGCTGTGTCCTCAAGTTATCACACAGAATGTTAATTTCATAGTGCATTGGAAAATAGATTACCTGTCACAGAAAAAAAATATGAAAAACATTCTTTAATAGAAGAAGGCAATTAGAGAGGGATATAGAAGTCCTTGCAAGGGTGTGAGCTGGCAAGTATTAGATCTAAAGCATTTTCTCAGCATATCTGCAACAAATACAGGAAATACTTTGTTATTCAAAGGTACTGTCGTCGGAGACATTGCTGCACCTGTTATCACACAATATTGCGTTACTGTTGCACAATATTTATTACACGATTTAATATGACTTTATTGAAACAGAGTTGCTTGTAACAACATTGCGCAATTTTGTTAATTACTGTCCGGTAATGGGTGCAATAAAATGTCGAACTACCACTACACCTACCCAACCCTACCCAACCCACAACCCAATTCTGTCACCTAATCACCCCTTGATGTGTCTCCTAACTTACAGCTGCAGCAGCCATTATTCAAACACTTCACGTGTTGTGTACATCGGAATATCGATGTCATGACGCGGGATGTCTTCCAACCTTACCGCCTTAAGACGCGAGTGCGGCGAGTGCATAAAATGGCATTTTAGAGTTCTGTTTTTTAAATACCTTAAATTGACACAGTAGCACAGTACTGTACACATTGCAATTCATTCATTTCATTGCACCCAAAGAAACAGAATCCATGAAATTCAACAAAGCAATCGCGATAAGCGCGGGTGCTTGGGGTGACTGGCAGCATTCATGCTGCATGGAGTACAGCAGAGCACACGAAATCGGAGCCGTGATTTGTTTGAAAAACGGCCGCTGCAGCTGTATAACACATAGGACAATTCCATTTGTTTAAATGTGCCTCACGTGCTAATTGAGCTGCTTGGGATGAACGTAATTCACTCAGATGACTTCTAAGAAATATATAGCTAGAGACACACTGGGGGAGCAGCAATGCAGGGGCAAGCAGCATACTTTTAAAGCAGCAAATATTTAAAGTAGCATTTTTTTAAGTAGCATGCAGTGTGGAGTTGAACAGGGAGTTCTACAGGCATGAAACAAGTGGACAACACAACACCTACGGGCCCTGATTCCTGGATTTTGTACTTGTTACGCTGTGCTCACCACAAACTAGATGAGACCCCTGTGCTGAGACGGGAATAGGCAAACACCAGCTACAGATATGGGGATCCCGTCAGGAATGTACGATGTTCTTGCTGGCCAAGTCTAGGACAGTAGAGATCAGAGTAAACATATACTTGCCGGGTCCGATGCAGAAGAGGTCCGGAGCGTTGAAGGTACTATTGCCAAGGTCAGGGCTGAAGAGGAGCGGATCGTCACAGTTCAAAGCCAGGGTCAGGATTGGAGAGGTGCGGATCGTCAAAGTTCAAAGCAAGGGTCAGGGTTGGAGAGGTGAAGCCGAGATCAGTATTCCAGATAGCGAAGGGTCCAAGGACAAGCTGGGTCGGTTCATGGGAGATCAGAACTAGGAACAAGGCAACAGGACGGGAACAAGGCAGGATTAGCAGAGGCAAACACAGGGTAATGTGAGTCTATGCTCAGCCAACGTGCCAGTGGCACAGCTGAGCATAAATAGCAGGCATTGACCAATCCCCCACGGGGTGGAGCAGAGGCGTGACCTTCCCAAAGTCCAGTGATAGGGTGGATGGGAAAAATGCAGCTGAAGGGGATGGAGCTAATGAGCTCTTCTTGACCCGTCACTCGGATGCGTCGTGACGCGCGACGTGGCCAGACTCCCATCCCGTGATGCCGGGTTTGTGCCTGCGCACCGCACCAGTGGAGGATGCCGCTCCTGCGGGGAGCATCTTGCGCGTGCCAGAGATAGCGTGTGAGGGAGCCTGACAGCGCGGGGGGCCGACAGCGGGTGTCGGAGCGGGTCGCACGTAAGTGTGGATGCGCGGGACCTGTGCAGTGACGCGTGTAGCTCTGCATGGCCTGAGAGTCCTTACAGTACCCCCCTCTTCAAGAGAGACCTCCGGGCGATTCCAACAGGGCTTTAGGGGCTATCTCTGTTGGAACTTCTTGATAAGTTCAGGTGCGTGAATCTGATGGTGTGAAACCCAAGAACGCTCCTCTGGGCCATATCCTTTCCAGTGGATGAGGTACTGAGTGGTCCTCCTGGATATTCGGGAATCAATGATAGCCAGGATCTCATACTCCTGTTGTCCCTGCACGAGTTGGGGAGGTGGTGGTGTGGGGGAGCGATCCGGAAACCGGGAACTGTGATAGGCATGTTTCAGCAAGGAAACGTGAAACACAGACGGTATCCTCATAGATGCTGGGAGTTGTAAGCGGTATGCCACCGGGTTTATTTTTTCCAAGACTTGGAAGGGGCCTGTAACAGGGGATTTATCCCTGTTCACAAATGTGCCTCTAATCCAGCAGTGTGGTGGTTAACTGCTGGTAGCAAATTAACTAACACCACCTGCCTGATTAGAGGTGGTAGAAAAAGCCTGCCTTTGAGACAGGAAGTGACTCCTTAGCTCTGACTGAGAGCTGATCTTTGGAGACCGCACATGTCTTGAGCTCTGCCCAGCATAGCTGATTGCAAGACACCAAATAAGACTTCAAAACCTGGATGCTGATATTTTCTGTGCACGCACGGGTGCGGTTCCAGGAGAGCAGAGAAGCTTACCCTACAGCAGCTAACAGATAAGACTTTCATTATTAAGAGACTTCTTATATCTGCTTATGTTCATGCTATATGTTTTGGGGCTGTGAGACATGCTTGACTTAGGGAGTTGTGAATTAATTGCATGGTATTTTCACTAGAGATACTCCCAAGTGAATAGAAGCTTTGTTCCCCCCTGTGTTTGGATGATTTCCTGATGAAAAGGAAATGGCACAATAAAGCCTATTATAATTTCACATTATAAAGACTCCAATTGTGTACCTGTGTGAACGTCCGTCTACATATGGTGTCCGAAGTGAGATGAGAGGTGTCTTTGAAGTTAAAAAGGACCGGAGATTTTTATGTGAATTTTTTTTAATGCTTTTTGCCTACAAACAATCTGAGAAACTTAAAAAAAACAAAAAAAAAAACCTCATGCAGCAGAGATCAGAGTTAAAGGGACACACCACTGAAACTTACACTGCATTGAAACTTACAAAACCACAGATGGACTCTTTGCCCCAATCCCAACAGGAGAGAGACTGCTGAAACAGCTAATCCTTAATTGCCTATCACAAAGTGTAATATGGTCATTGAAATAGGGGTTTTGCCTTCCAGCCATAGTCAGGGTTCAAGAAGTGAGTCAGCCCTTAAAAGGGATAGGTGTTTGTTGTTTTCAAAAGTTTTGCTGAAGCAGTGAATACAGATGGTGACCCACGAGTGGTACTGATTTTGCAAATAAAGGTTGCCACACTGCATAGGGCTACCAGCTGTGAATGGAGTATATGCAGAAAAGTGTGAAGTGTGAATGCCATAATACCCAAAGATGAGACTGAAAATTACTGAACTCAGGCAGAAAACCAAATTCTGTTGCTGAAGCGGAGAGATTACACCTAGCAAGTGTAAATGGTGTAAAGCAAATAGACTTTTTTTCCCCTAGCAACTGCATATCTTGTATGCACAGTACTGCTGATAGTGAAAAAAAAAAAGAATTACCCAAGAAAGAAAAAGTCTACAGAGATGCCTGTGAGAGCTATGACCTCTACAAGAAAAATATGCCCATCTGTAGGACTACCACAATTGGGGGTTCTAGCAAATACAGTGGCAACCGCTGCAATAGCGCCTCCTGAGGTCAGGAAGAAAATTACACCTGTTAGCCTAAAAATGGAGGACAAGATGTAGCGTTCCTGTAATGAACCCTACCCCACGGAAGAGTGGCCTTTCCAGTCCAATAAAGAGGAAGACATCTCTTACGGAGAACCCGAACCGAGTCACACCCACAAAAAACCCCAAGAATGGTGGGGGTGCCTGAACTCGGCACGAACAGAAAAGACCGCTCCCTTTGATGACGAATATGATCAACAGGAGACAGAGCGGGAGCAGCAGATCACCCAATATTTCTGTCAACTGCAAGAAAAGCCTGGCGTATATAATGAAGCTGCTAAAATTTCAAATGAAGATGGAGACCCCAATATCCCTGAAGGGACAGTGTCATCCAAATCAAAAAGGCGGAAGGAACAGACACATCCGCAGATCCTGTGGAGGAAAAGGGGGACCGAGTTGCCCTGCAGCCTAGAGAAAATGGAGAATTCGTCCCGCGGGTAACCGAATATCCAGAGGGCCCAAGGCAGAAGTCTTGTACCCCAAAGAAGTGTCTGTCCGGTGCCAACAGTGAGGAACCCTCGGCAAACCATCCCAGGGAAGTGGAGTCAGAGCCAGTGAGTTACGATCCCTTGACCAGCCCTGAAGATGCACTGCAAGCTGCCAGGCATGACTGTGATCTGCTCTGTGAAGAATTGGAAAGGGAGAGAGAAAATTATGCTGAGCTACAGAAGACTGTACTCGCAATTTACTCTGCGGCCAAGACCGAATTGGAGGATCTCAAGACTGAGCTAGATACTGCAAAGGCTAATATTTCCGCCATGGATGAAAAGCAGAGGCAATCTGATAAAATGGTGGATACGCTAAAGCGGAAGTATGAGGAGGCACTGAAGCAGATGACAGTCTTCCAGCAAGAGGTTCACACTCTTCGTATAGAGCTGAATGCCTCACAACAGGAGGTCAACAGTGTCTGGATAGAAGTGGACGTATCTCAGAAAGAGGTTCAGACACTCCGCAGAGCACTTGATGCCTCACATCATGAGAACACCAGCTGCCGCACAGACCTGGAAGTTTCCAGAAAGGAACTACACAGTCTCACTGAGGAGCTGTACATTGCTAAAGAAACTATTGGTAATCTTGATACAGATCTCAAAGTCTCTAAGAAGGAGCTTCAGACGCTCAACCTAGAGAAGGAAGTCTCACTCCAGGAGAGTGTCATTCTCAAAGCAGATGTGCGTAAATGGAAGGAGGACTGCAAAGAGGCCCTGAAGAATACAGAGACTGAAAAAAGAGAAAATTCAAGATTAAAAAGAGAAAACTTAAAACTGAAAGAATAAAATTTTCAGTTGACAGAAGAAGTCAAGGAAAAGTTTGAAGCAGAGCCCCGACTGCAGAACCAACTGCAAGGTCTGCATACACACCTCCAGTATGCTGAGGAGAAGCAGCAAACGCTACAGGAAGAAAAACTGCAGGCTGCTAAAGAGGTACAAGCGCTGCAGGAATGTCTAAATACCCAGTACGTCCCCACAGAGCAGTATGAGGAGCTACACTGGCGACCAACTTTATTCTTACTTGGCTAGCTCCGCGAATTTCAGAAGATCCCGGTGATGTGCGGTTTTGTGTCGTTTTCTCCCGGGGTGTATATTTTCGCGGCTGTGATTTAAGCATTTTATTCCCGCTGGCTGCAATACTGCAATGCCGTGTAAAAACGCATGGGGGCGTTTGCGAGCTGTTGTCTCTGAAGTCTAATACCTTCGCGGTTCAACCTGCAGTACACAGTCTGTGCGTGCGCGCGCAGTAATAGTAAAATTGCATATTTAATTTATTTTAAAGTACAGTACTGTACATGCTCGGACCCAGTTGGGGTGAAGTGAGGGGGTTCCTAACATCTGGGGGGAAATGAATTTTAATTCTATGGTGAGTACTGTCTTGTTGCTGTATTATTTTGGTGGGGCTGGCTGGGTACTTCTTTAGGGGGCTGACCATTACTGTACATTTAAACTTTTCTTTTTTTTCTTCAGAAAAGAAAACGGCTAATGGGGGGATTTCGGTGGATAATATTGTACTGTATGCAGATGTTTTCCGGCCGTACAGTATATTGTGTAATAAACCCTGAATAAATAAAACTATGCATTTATTCTACATACAGTATTCACTATCGTTTCATTATGTGTCTTCCACAGTATACTGTACAGTGGTATACAGTGCCTAACATCTATGAGCAAAAAGAATTGTATTCCTAGGTGCCCTAGAACAGAAGTTCCCACGCCAATTGCCCGTAAACTTGACCGCGGCCCTAAGTAGTTCCCACGCCAATTGCGCGAATATAATGTAAAATAACCCGTTCTGTGGGTCTGAGCGGGTTGAAATTTACCTGGTCCTCATGCGGGAGGACCCTTGCCATAGTGGCAAAATATCAGCCTTCCAAGACCCCCGGAACCGGAGGTACCAAAAGACAGTTTAAAAGCACATTACCAAAGTGGCTTTTTTTCAAATCACCTTTACTGTAAGTCAATGGCAGAAACCTGAAATTTAACATCACCCTGACTCTGTTCTGTTGCCACGAGAGGGTCGCAATTTGCTATGCAATCCTGCCGCAACTAGGACTACATGGTGACCGAATATGAGCCCTCTAGGTCAAACAGAGCCGGAGTTCTGGGTTCCAGGTTTCTGCTCATTGTGACTTAGCCGCTTCAAAGCTTTCTCCGCCATTTGCGCTCAATGGTAGGACCCTCCTCGCCGGCGTGACCCTTTCTCGCCGAGATTACTGCTCGGACCCTGTTGGGGTCAAGTGAGGGGGTTCCTAACATCTAGGGGCAAAATGAATTTTATTTCTAGGCGCCCTAGAACAGAAGTTCCCACGCCAATTGACCTAGTTCCCACGCCAATTGCCGTAGTTCCTACGCCAATTGCGCGACCAGCCAGTTAAAAAAACGTGCAGCAAGCCTCTACAGTTCATTTGTTACACTGGCAAAGGACCAGATGGAAACAATGTGAGGCAATTCAACATGGTCTTTTATGAGTGGAGTCAGTACAAAAACATTTATTTACAATATTGAAACATTTAAAGTGCACAAAGAAACATTTTTGGTGCATGGGGCACAGGGAGTTAAAGTGACTTGCTTTTTATGTACTGTATTTGGGGGTTGTCTTTGGGGGTTTATTCATCAAATTATTATGATGAAATGCCTTTTGAAATTACACTGCTGTTAACTATTTCAGCCACACACCTCCAGAGTTTTTAATCCCTCCCTAGCCAAGCATATTGCCATTGTGTTCTTAATCCGCCCATAGCCGAGCTACAAACACAGTACGCCTGCGTCTAATCACACCATCCCCCTCCCCCAACCCTTAGAGGCCTGTTGTTTGAACGGTAATGCTTTCGAAAATCCCCTCTGGAATTTGAAATGTAAATCTGATGTGCACAGCACTGTGAGAATTGAGAGTACACTGAGACAGTATTTCATCAGGGTGTGAAAATATTTGTCAGTCACTATGGTTTACAGTCACATATTTTTAATACAATACAGTACATTCTTTAATATCTTTAAAATAAAAATATATAAATCCTGGTAAAATATTTTATAAATAAATAAATAAAATAATTAATTGGTGCACTTTAGGGGTGGCTGTCAATGATTATGATTCGCAGGAAAGTGAATAAATATTTATTTTATTTTATCATCAGGAACCAAAAAATACAAATATAAAAATTATCAGGAATAATACATACAGTATTGCAGTCTTTATTAAGTTATTTTGGCAGCTTGAAATTGGATAACCATTTGGAAAACCTTTGTAAAACATGGGGAAACATGAGTAATGCACATTTATAAGAATATTATTTAATACTACAGTACATACAGTACAGTACTGTAATGTACTGTATAATATACTGTACTGCATATACTGTATAGTAAAATTAATTTTTCTTTAGTCTTAATATTTTCCTCATTCTGTCTGCAGTACAGTAGTTCATTGAGAGAGGAGAGGTTTTGTGTACATCATTGCTGCTGTTTATATACTGTACATTTGACTGTACAAGCAGATTTGACTGGACACAACACCCCCATCCCCCTAGGCTACCGTTTTTCCTGAAACGACAAGAAAACAAAAAATTTGTGCAGTTATTGTACTGTATTATGCTGAACTACTGTAGGTGGCTGGTGCAGCTTTGTCTGGAAAGAAAAAAAATGGGGCAGTTACTGTAGTAGGCAGTTACTGTAGTACTGTCAAACTAGTGTACTGTATACTGTACTGGAACTACTGTATACTCTGACTACTGTTAAATTCTATGTACTGTAACCTGATGGCTGGTGCTGCTCTCTATGTAAAGAAAAAACTAACTACTGTATACAGTACTAGTACTGTTACTATCTGGAAAGAAAAAATCTTTGCCATACTTACCTGTTACATACTGTACTTACAATACTACAGCACATTACTACTTTCCTGATGCTTGCCCATTACGCGCGATGACAATGGGCAACACAGTGGCAAAATGGTCTATATATTTATTGCAGCGTTCCACGGTGAGTACATCGTTCCAAAAACTCAGTATGCCTTTCAACAACTCGTCCTTTTTGGAGGGTTTCACCACTTTCTGGATATGGTCCTTCAGCTGATGCCAGACCATTTCGATCGGATTGAAGTCTGGCGACCTGTCATTGGAAAGAAAGGACAATTGGTTTAAGAGCTAAATCCCGTGGGGAACAAAAATGGGACACGGTCTACTGCACTTACTCCGCTGGCATCTTCACCCAGTTGATGCCGCGCTCAAGGATATGCGCCGTTGACGCAGTGTGCTTGGGATCGTTGTCCTGGTAGAAGCGGTGAGCATTGGGGAAGTCGCGTGTGATGTGCATCTCGGGCACAATGTTGTCTTGGAAGAAAGCTATATTCATGATTCCTATAGCAAGAAAAGAAAAGTGCTCAAAAAACTGCACAATAGTACAGTACAGTGCATACGGTAAGGCAACACTAGTCAAGTACAGTGCATTAGGCGACATTATATTTGATACATTTTACCTTCAAAGATGACAATGCATCCCGGTCCACGCCTAGAGATGGCACCCCACACATGCAGCTTCACAGGGTGTTTTGGCCGCGGCTTCAAAGATACGCGGCCTTTTTTGTGGAACGCAAATCGTGCAAATTTCTCCAGCGACACAGTAGACTCATCAGTGAAGATGCAATCCTGGAAAGTCTCCCCGCTGTCGATCCATGCCTGGGCCTGGAGCACTCTTTTGATTTTGTTTGCGTCCCGTATCATGGAGTACACTCTGTAATGACAAGGAATAAAAAAAATTTGCGGCACAGTGCAGTACAGTTTGCGAAACAACACTTTTACCTCTTGTACTGTCCAGTACTAACCTCACACGTCCATATTTCCATCCAATGCTGCGTCTCATCTTCTTTATGCTGCTCTCGGATACAGTCAGATTGTGCTTTTCCTGCAGAGTGTATTTGACCCTTAATGCACTCCTCTCATCATTCTCCTCACTTATTTTGTCCACCAGAAGAGTTGTCTCCCTACAATGTAAAGAAATTATATTGTTTTATTAATATGCAGCAATATAAAATGTATATAAATGTAATGTTGTAATATACAGTACATTAAATATAAATAGACAAAATATATACTGTATACTGTTGTACTATAAATATAAATATACAAAATAAATATACTGTTGTAATATAAATATAAATATACAGTACATCCTATTCAGTATATACCGTTGTAAGATTAATTGAAATATACAAAAAAATGTATACTGCTGTACTGTACTATAAATATAAATAGACACACTACTGTACAGTATGTTGTAATATAAATCAACTGAAATAACAACAGTATTACAGTAGATACAGAACTGTACTGTAGATGTACAGTACAGTTTTCTATATTTTTTTTTTTTTTTAAGTTTTATACTGTAAATATACTTACGTGTTTGTTACCCTTGGTGCCTTTTTCCGGTCTCTGTTTTTTCCTTGTGCATGATAGCTCACGGTGGTTAATGGCACAACGAGGTCAGAAGTAGCTAACCAGCGTTGGATAGCAGCAATTCGGTGTCCGCTCCTGTACATTTCCTTAATTCGCATGCTGAGATCCTTTGAAATCTTTTTAACAGGCATTGCTGCGAGTGAATCAGAAAAGGGGGGAAGGAAAACACACAAAGTGGATGTGTCTCCTAAAAGAATTCACTATACTGCACTCCTACTTAATATAAAATTTAACTTTTAATGTATTTACATAAAACATATGTTACCAAATCGTTGTATATTGTGCATTAAAAATAAATTAAATTATCAAGAGCAAACGTCCGTGTCAGTGAATGTGCGTTGGAATAATCTCAGACAGCAAATTGTATTCGAGATAGCAGGACACAAGACGCTAATAGTCAGGGTATAAACCCCTCTGGGACACCTATGAGACCAGGTACATTTGTATATATATATAAATATGACTAACAGACTCAGTGAATAATAATATTACGAAAATACTGCAGTCCTGCTTAGACTTATAAACCACAGACCACTTAGGGATGTTAGTTTAGGGATGTATAACCATCCACTAAGTATAGAAGTGCTACTGATAGTGTGATAATGGAGGGAAAATGATTCATAGCATAGTGAAGCAATTGTTCACAGCATTTTGGTCAGTGAATCATTATACAGCACACTCCAAATGAACATGTCATGTAGAAAGCAGGAAGGTTTGCACACTGAGTGTTAGAAAACGTAACCAATTTAGATCTACATAGATAGAGCCAGGTGACTACAGAACACTACATAAAAGCATCTCCAAGTAGGAGACTGACAACATGGCACGTCCAACGCGCGTTTCCCTCCAGCAAAGGAGCTTCCTCAGGGACAAATTTGCTGGGGGGAGGAAGAATGAACCCTTATATACCCAAACAGTACCTTGATTACAGATTGAACAATTGCCAGCTGTTGCACATGCGCAGTTGGTCAGTTAACAAACTAAACCCATCAAACTTCAAAAATGCTGATTAAAACATCTGTATCCATTCCCTCACATTTAACAACAGTAGTGCTGAATTTTTGAGTTGATTCGAGCGTTTTTTAGGCTTTTTTAAGGCTTCTATTTTAGTATGGCATTGATCGGCGAAATTAGAGTCCAATGCGCATGCGCGCGGACTCTGAAAATCCATCAAACCAAAATAAAGCGTATTGCGCATGCGTGGGCACTTAGAGTAAGAGTTGCTAAATCGGAGTCTATGCACCGCGCATGCGTGAAGACTTAAAGGCTCTAGCCCGATGTCCGCGCAACTGCGCATGCACGGAGGCTCCAAAGTCACTCATATGAACAAAGGTCCCACGGACCGAAATGCATCAGAGGACCTGTCAGCACGATGTCTGATTAAAGTCTATTTTTAACTCACCTCAGCCTCTCTCCGTCTATTGCTGTGCTGCTGTCTACCTGTCCCGTTGGGGGAAGATTTTCTCTCACTCATATGAACGCGCATGTGTAAGAAACTAAGGCAAGAATACTGCCATAGTCCAGGCGTGTTGCGCATGCATTCGGACTTCAAAATTATATGGCTTGCTGCCATCCGTGATCGCGCGCAGTGCGCATGCGTCGGGACTTAGAAAATTTCATCAAAAATAATAAATGAAAATGTTCATATCGCGCATGCGTGGGCACTTAGAAATATTTAGCCTTATTAATACACAATGTGATTCTGATTGTTCAATCGATCTGTCCTCATCCAATATAGTTGCAAATGCCCATGATATACAGCCAAACCATAAAGGGTACATATAGAGCTTTGGATATATAGATAGTAGATAATCTTAAGAAGCTCATACCCTAAATGTTGGCAAGTAAAAAAGGGGTATTAATGGATATATGGCAGATAATAATCAATAAATGGTGGGTAAGGGTCTATCGTACCTTATGGAAATATTTTGTGCAGAGTATAATTGCAAAAATTAGATTGTATATACTCCCCCATAGAATAATACTGCTCAATGTGTCAGGCTTGGAGGTAGTGGTAGGATGAATAAAGAAAAATAAATTTTTTTTATGTATATGTATATAGCAATTTTTGCGTGGTATTTTTATTGTATAGTTACTATTCTACACACATATAGCATACATAACGACTAAGCCCAACGCTGGGTTTAGAACTTTGGTAATATAGTCATTAATATAGTGGTAATATTTAATATATTTCAATATCAAAAGCTGGGAAACAACACAATGGGCATGGAGAATAATTTTGGGGGTTCAATTTGAGCTTGTAGGTGTTCTGTATGTTTTATAATTCTTGTGCAGCTAGTCTTGGCTGTTTTGGAGGGTGGCAACCTCCTATCCAATTGAAGCTCACTCCCTCCCACATTTAAATGGTTAAAATCTCACTCCATGGCATCTCCAACTATCAGGGGAACTTGCCTGCATGCAGTGTGATTGTGACAAATCTATTACAGAGTGCTTTTCCTGGTAATGTACAGGTTAATAAAAGCTTCAATCAGACTTAGAACTTTTGCAATTTATTTTGACAGATTTATTATAAATCATTCTTCCTGGCAATGCACAGGTTATTAAGAATTTATATTAGTGTAGGGACCCTTGAAACGTGGTCTGCCGTGAAGTTTGGCTCAAGGGCTTACAACAATTTGGCCAAAATGTTAAACTAAAAGACCATTTTATTTATTAGTTATTTATACATGTATATTTAGGCACTGTACCGTATATAAGTTTTCTGGATGTGCACTGAGCTTTGTCTGTGTTTTCTGTTATGTCTCTGGTTTTCATTAATATAGTGGTAATATTTAATATATTTCAATATCAAAAGCTGGGAAACAACACAATGGGCATGGAGAATAATGTGGCTGCTCGTATATAAAAGTATATATAGTATATGAGTAGACCATTTAAAGACAACAAGAAAACACAGGATAGATAGCAAAGTCTAACCAGGAGAACCTTCCTGAACAAATAAAGGGTGTATAAGTAAACCCCTCATTGAGTCCATTGGGGATCCTGGTTTTTAATTTGAAAATCCATTCTGCTACAATCCGAAGCAGGGATTGGTCAATATTGGCTGCCTACCCGATCTGCTTGTGCACTACAGGGTGATAGCGATCGAGCAGCTGACCTGACGTCGGCTGGTGCGCGACAACGGAGATGCTGGGACTAGTCATGTGACTCTATGTACTACCAATCAGCTACTCTGATTGAGATAACTTGGTGTTGGTCTTGGGGTATATAAGGTATCCAGTGGCCAGTGTTCTCAAGCCCACCCTGAGGAAGGTCCCACCAGTCATGTTTGTGCTGTGTACCATCTGAATACTGTTTTTTTCTTTGTCACTTACTTTTGGATGCTGTTCTCTCTCCCTCTCCCCCCCTCCCTCCCTCCCTCTCCCCCCTCCCTCCCTCTTCCCTCCCTCTCCCCCCCTCCCTCCCTCCCCCCCTCCCCTCCCCCCCTCCCTCCCCTCCCCCCCTCCCTCCCTCTCCCTCTCCCTCCCTCCCCCCCCTCCATCCCCTCCCCTCCCTCCCTCCATCCCCTCCCCTCCCTCTCCCTCTCCCTCCCTCCCTCTCCCTCCCTCCCCCCCCTCCCCCCCTCCCTCCCTCTCCCCCCCTCCCCTCCCCTCCCTCCCCTCCCTCCCTCCCCCCCTCCCCTCCCCCCTCCCCTCCCTCCCTCCCCTCTCCCTCCCTCCCCCCTCCCTCCCTCTCCTCCCTCCCCCCTCCCTCCCCTCCCTCCCTCTCCTCTCCCCCCTCCCCTCCCTCCCTCTCCTCCCTCCCTCTCCCTCCCTCCCCCCTCCCTCCCTCTCCCTCCCTCCCCTCCCCCCTCCCCCCTCCCCCCTCCCCCCTCCCCCCTCCCCATCCCCTCCCCCCCTCCCTCCCCATCCCCTCCCTCCCTCTCCCTCCCCTCCCCCCCCCCTCCCCCCCTCCCCTCATCTCCCCCCCTCCCTCCCTCCCCTCATCTCCCCCCCTCCCTCCCCATCCCCTCCCCCCCTCCCCTCCCCCCTCATCTCCCCCTCCCCCCCTCCTCATCTCCCCCCTCCCCCCCCTCCCCCCCCTCCTCATCTCCCCCCTCCCCATCTCCCCCCCCTCCCCCCTCCCCCATCTCCCCCCTCCCTCCCCTCCCTCTCCTCTCCCCCTCCCCCCCTCTCCCTCCCCCCCCTCCCTCCCCTCCCCCTCCCCTCCCCTCCCCTCCCCCCTCCCCCTCCCCCCCCCTCCCCTCCCCTCCCCCTCCCCTCCCTCCCCCCTCCCCCTCCCCCTCCCCTCCCTCCCCCCTCCTCCCCCTCCTCCCCCTCCCCTCCCTCCCCCCTCCTCCCCCTCCCCCCCTCCCTCCCCCTCCCCCCCTCCCCCTCCCCTCCCTCCCCCCCTCCTCTCCCTCCCCCCCTCCTCCCCCTCCCCCCCTCTTCCCTCCCCTCCCCTCCCTCCCCCCCTCCCCCCCTCCCCCCTCCCCTCCCCTCCCTCCCCCCCTCCCCCCCCTCCCCCTCCCCCCCTCCACTCCCCCTCCCTCCACTCCCCCTCCCCCCTCCCTCCCCCCTCCCCCCTCCCCCCCCCCCCCTCCCTCCCCCCTCCCCCCCCCCCCCTCTCCCCCCCTCCCCCTCCCCCTCCCCCTCCCTCTCCCCCTCCCTCCCCCCCTCCCCCTCCCCCTCCCTCCCCCCCTCCCCCTCCCTCTCCCTCCCTCTCCCCCTCCCCCCCTCCCTCCCCCCCTCCCTCTCCCCCTCCCCCCCTCCCTCCCTCTCCCCCTCCCCCCCTCCCCCCCTCCCCCTCCCTCTCCCCCTCCCCCCCTCCTCCTCCCCCCCTCCCCCTCCCTCTCCCTCCCCCCCTCCTCCTCCCCCCCCTCCCCCTCCCTCCCCCCTCCCCCTCCCCCCCCCCCTCCCCCTCCCTCCCCCCTCCCCCCCCCCCTCCCCCCCCCCTCCCCCCTCCCCCTCCCTCCCCCCTCCCCCCTCCCCCTCCCCCCCTTCCTCCCCCCTCCCCTCCCCCCCCTCCTCCCCCCTCCCCCTCCCCCCCTTCCTCCCCCCTCCCCTCCCCCCCCTCCTCCCCCCTCCCCCTCCCCCCCTTCCTCCCCCCTCCCCTCCCCCCCCTCCTCCCCCCTCCCCCTCCCCCCCTTCCTCCCCCCTCCCCTCCCCCCCCTCCTCCCCCCTCCCCCTCCCCCCTCCCCTCCCCCCCCTCCTCCCCCCTCCCCCTCCCCCCCTTCCTCCCCCCTCCCCTCCCCCCCCTCCTCCCCTCCCCCTCCCCTCCCCCCCCTCCTCCCCCCTCCCCCTCCCCTCCCCCCCCTCCTCCCCCCTCCCCCTCCCCTCCCCCCCCTCCTCCCCCCTCCCCTCCCCCTCCCCCCCCCCCTCCCTCCCTCCCTCCCCCCCTCCCTCCTCCCTCCCCCTCCCTCCCTCCTCCCCCTCCCTCCCCCTCCCCCCCCCCCTCCCCTCCCCCTCCCTCCCCCTCCCTCCCCCCTCCCCCTCCCTCCCCGCACATCCAGAAAACTTATATACGGTACAGTGCCTAAATATACATGTATAAATAACTAATAAATAAAATGGTCTTTTAGTTTAACATTTGTATAATAATACAGCTCAATCCCATTATGGCGTGATCTGCTATGACGTGGATCCGCTTATAATGCAGTCTAAGAGTGGCTTCCGATTTAAAAACATTTCAAAGGTTTTTTTTTTTTTTTAAATAACATTCAATGCTTTATTAACTTACCTGGCATCTGCAGCACTCTCCTCTCCCTGCTTCATCAGGCTGCATCCATGCTTATGTATGCTTTCGAGCACAGAGGTGGGTCACATAACCCTTCTCTGACCAATGACAACCCAACAGTGAATGCATTTTATGTAGAACACATGCAGAAATTGAACCCATGATGTTTCATATGGTGGTACAATTCTCTAGCTACTACACCACAGGGTTGGTGTGATTAACATGACTCGATAATAGCTAGAGAATTGTACTAAAATATGAAACATCATGGGTTCAACTCCAGTATGTATATTATATAAAATGTATTCACTGTTGGGCTGTCATTCTTCAGAGAATGATCATGTGACCCTCCATTGTGCTCAAATGCTTACGTAAGCGCCACACACGTGCATGTAGCCTGAGGAAGCAGGGAGAGGAGAGAGTTGCAGAGATAAGGGAGCTGCAGCTGCCAGGTAAATCCTCACTGATCATGGCAGCCATTTCATGATCCCGGTTATAACGCAGTCTCATTGTATGGCCCCTGAGCACAGCATCATAACAGGGTTCAGCTGTATACTTATACATAATTTTAGCAGCATATTTTAATCAGTTGTATGATTATCTTGTTTGTAAATTGTCTCATATTTTCTAATAAAATATCTTTTGCAATTAACTTATTCATTGCAATAGAGGACAATGCAAAAGATATACAGTATGAATGTTCTTATGCTTTATGTTTGGGGAAATGTCCGTTGTCCATAATAGTATATTGAGCACTCAAGAGTGGTCTATTGTTAATCTGGCATTGCCATAGGGCCTTTTATCTATCATCCCATTCTGCAATGCATTTCAGACACTCTATTCCGGGAGGGGTTAACATGAAGTTCTGAAACAAATAGTTATTTTTCAGCAGCAATGTTTCAGGGTACTACTAAGTTCAGATATCATAGGAAACTCTGCTTAGCCAACAGAGTGGTGATGAATTTCGCTTATCTAAAATGCTTTCCTGTATGGCTACCAAGAAATTTTGATAAGACACAACAGTACAATGCAAAACATCCATGTGGGTGTAAACTGCTGCATGCTTTCTGAATTGAGTAATATTTTTTATCAAGGTAGTACCTTTCCGGTGCTTACACCAAGTCTACATGTAATGTTTTCCAATCTATGTGATCACTAGTGCTCATCAAGTACAAATCCTTATAGATCGTGTATTGAATGTTAACCAAAGAATTAATTTAAAATGAAGTCAAAACTTGTTTTAAGCAACTTTAAGTATGGTACCATGTTTTGACTATTGCCAGAAACATTGCTCTTTCGAAGCAAATCTTCTTTTAAAGGTCACTTGTTTTTTGTATCTTTGGCTTGTAGTTAAAAACGCTTTTGTGTTTGCTTATTTGACTGTTCAATAATTGTCAAGATTACAATGTCTTCTTTAGAGTCAAACATTCTTATTTTTCAAACCTTTAGCTGATACACAAAAAGGAAAACTCAACAACAAGCCTATTGGGTTTTTATTTGGCTCACAGCTTCATCAATTATCAACCGAAGATAATGCCATTAACATGGTCAACCACATGAGATTTTCCTTGAGCAGCAAAGCAGCTGATAACAGTTGAACGAGCCTAGAAATCTTATGATTTAACATGTGTAAAATATAGAAACAATTTTAAAATAGCACTTTCATTTCAATAAGAATAAATAAATAGAAATGGAATACTTGATGGCTATTAATGTGTAAACATTGTCTAACATCGATTGTTACCATTACTTGTGTGAACATTAGAATTATAAATAACATTAGATAAGGATCTCTCCTGCAGTAGTAAATAGCAAATTGGCTACTGGTTACTGATAACAATTTGTTTATTTCAAATGCTATACTATTTGGTATTTGGTTAATTATTTTGTATCAAATAGATTTTTTTTAAGCAAACTACTTTAAGAAAATGTATTAGAGATTTATGCACAATTTGTCCAGACTCAAAGGTGGATCATTGAAAATACACCTTGGCCCATAATGAGCGGTTCTATTGGCTGTAAGGTATCTTCCAGCTTTGGCCGTTGTCTTATATATTAGAACTGTATAGTAAATATTGTAATATAATAGTAATATTTGTATTAGGAGCTTAAAAGGGGGCTATAACTGGATACGGCCATTGAGCTGTGCCCCTAGGTTAATAACACATTTTGTGTGCCTGTTCCTTATATAATTGTTACACATTTTGCTTGTAATTAATTGTAAATAGTTATATATACAGTAGTAGCTGTATCATGCAGAGTTCTTTCTTGTTCATATGGGGCACTCTTACTGTACTTAACTTTGTCTCAGGCTGTTTGTATTGTACTGCTGCGGCCGAGTTTATTCGAGCATTTGCCCGTTCTCGGCTGCAGCAGTAGCCTGGCGCGCGCCGGAGGGTGACGGGCGCGCGCCGAAGCAGCGGAAGAGCGCCCTCCGATCGGGGCACTCTCCCTCCCACTGCCGGGTCCGCCGGGTCCCCCGGAACCCCCTGCCGCCGTCCCCCACATCGCGGGACACCAGGGCTCCCTCGGGGAGCCCTGGACGCGCGTGCAGGGGGCGCACGCTCCCAATGACGTGTGACCGCTCGTCTGTGACGCGCGGCACGCCGAGGGGCGGCCACTAGCAAGCCGGGAAATCTCCCGGCTTGCGGATCTGGCCGCAGTGCAATAAACTGTGTCGCCAGTGTATGTGAATTTTAAGCAGGTACTGCAAAGAGGGTTTTAAGCAATCAATGAACATCAAACTATATTTGTAGCATTACTAATCGCTGCAAATACCAACCGCAATATGCTGCTTATTATCATTACCCTACCAGATAATATTATAAACTAAGCGCTTTCATTTATATCTTACCTCAGTTTGTCTGTTTGTTTGTACATTATGTGAACTGCAAGGAGGCACTGGATCGAGAGATTTAAGCAAGCCATGAATGGGGTTATGGCATAATAATGTGGTAATAACATCTTTAGTGTCAACAAACTGCCACAAGTGTTACATTGTACAACATTGCTTATTGTTATCCTTACCAGTTAATATTTCAGCCAGCGGCATTCACTTATTTGAGCATCAAGATCATGTATAGGTTTCATGTTTGCATTATTGTAAGTAATGTATAATTATTAGTTTGACTGCACCCTTATTTGGCATTAATTTTGCCATACTGTATACAGGCAGTCCTCGTTTTACAACACTTTGTTTTACAATGAATGGCTTATCCAACGCTGTGCAATGCATACCTATGTTCATTTTTACAACGCCAAAATGGCTTATCCAACGCTGTTACGAAGCTTTGCAATGTTGTATTTGTGTATATATACACACACACACACACAAACAACGTTGCAAAGCGTCATAAGAGCGTATATATATATATATATTTTATTATTATACTATATATTATTATACTATATAATATATTATTTATTATGATTATATATATATATATATATATATATATATATATATATATATATATATATATATATATATATACACACACTGGACACCTAACAAGCTCCTATTGAACCCCCAAAATAACCACAACATATATATAAGCATATGAGTGTCACAGAGGAGTGCTACTGAGCATGGCAATATATATTTAAAACCAGAAACAGAACATAAAACACAGACAAAGCTCAGTTTTAGCACATCCAGTGAAACTCATACACGGTACAGTGCCTAAATATATATGTATAAATATCTATTAAGTAAAATGGTCTTTTAGTTTAACATTTTTTGGCCAAAATTGTTGTAAGCCCCTGAGCCAACTGCACGGCAGACCACAATTCAGGGGTCCCTAATGCTAATATAAATTCTGAATAATATATATATATATATATATATATATATATATATATATATATATATAAAATTCAGTATATACACTATATAATTTATGTATGTGCTGCATATCTTATTGCCTGCGTAAAATATTTGGTGTATTTTAGTTTTAAAAATGCCTTCAGGAACTTAACCTTTCATTTAAACAGTGTTCCTATGGGAAAATGTGTTTCGCTTACAACGTTTTGCTATCCAACGCCATTTTGAGTAACACATTGTGTCGGATAACCGAGGACTGCCTGTATATGGGAATTTTTATGCTCCATATTCAATTAGTGAATGTGGAGTTTTTGTAAAAAATTGCTGGTACTGTATCTAATACTAATGTCATTTATGTAGTGTAAATGACTATACCAACAGTTATATACAGTATTGCAGTTGAACTATATAGTGTGAATAGATTACTTATTATTTTTCTGTATCTCCGATTGAAAATACACAAATTGGCCATGGATCTATTATACCAATTAAATTTATTTTTAACATTTTTATTATAAAATGATTTTAATTTACACTGGCGACACACTTTATTCGAGCTCGGCTAGTCCCACGAATTCGGGTATACCCGGGTGTATTGAGGTTTGTGACTGTTTTCTGCCCGAGTGCATTGAGTTATTTTCCGGCAGGGATTGAAGCATTTTATTCCCGTTGGCTGCAATACTGCACAGTATATATATATATACTGCATTACAATTCAGGAATTTATGCCATCTGGTAGACACGCGAAGCATTGCAGCCTATTAAATCCTAATCATTATCATTTAACAGATCAGCCGCCCATCAGCCAGGCATGAACCCAGGCTGGGAAGGCAAATGCAACGGGGCTTGTCAGAGGTGAGGAGCGGCGCATTCCAGGTATCTGCCAGGTACATACCGGGTATTTGCTCGAATAAAGTGTGTCGGTGCAGTATAAACAATTTATCACAACACTGAGTGCATTCAATAGGGACCTTTCCTCTTTACAGATGCAGCGGCCGTTATTTTAAGGCATTAGGGTGCCATTTTCATGACTGCTTCTGTACTCCACATGGTATGCACGCCGCATTCCCACGTTCACGACGCCCTCACACCGCCATGTTTACCCGCGGTTTACCGCTGTTGATCTGTTTTAATTTAATGGTTTTGGATTTCTTTGGGTGCAATTCTTTGTGTATACGCCAGGTGGCAGAAATTAATTAATTTTAATGCGTACAGTTCTGTCTGTGCTAGTGTGTGAATTTGCAGGTGTGTAAAAAAAACAGATACAAACCAAGTCTACCACAGTGGTCCATTGTGATTCGACCGTGGTCCTTGAAGACGCTGAAGACGTTATCAAATGTAGGCGCTTCATAATAAAAACTTATAAAACTCAAAGCTGTGTGCTTTTTTCTACATTCCTACAGTATCCTTGCACAATTGCTGACTGGACTGGGTACCATGTGTACACCATACATGTAAAAAAAAAACCTGACTGTAGTTATTCATTTTTAATATTTTGTGCAATAAATGTTGCAGCAGATAACATGGCAATTGTAGCCGAAATAAATTAATATTTAATTTCGAACTATGATTTTTCCAAATTTTCACCTGACGTTCACGGTTGGTAGCGTTCGATAAGAAAAACCTTAAGTAGCGATCAGTCTTTTTTTCGCATTGCCCTCCTGCCGGAGATACAAGAGGGTATTGGGGTGTGGTAGAAAGAAGATTCCTCCCAGCGGGGAGGGTATTGGCGGTGCACTGCGTGTCAATAAAACGTGATCGTTCCAAATCAAGGAAATACTGGATCCCAGTATCAAAAAGAAATGTATTGAGCGTTTAGCAGCATAATGGATAAAAAAAAAAGAATTCTGAAGGGAACCTCTTTGTCAAAGAGTACTCACTGAACGAAACGCGTCAGAGGTTCCCATCAGGATTCTTGTTTTTATCCATTATGCTGCTAAACGCTCAATAAATTTATTTTTGATACTGGGATCCAGCATCCATCAGATTTCCTTGATTTGGATTTCCTCCCCGCTGGGGGGGAATCTTCTTTCATATCTGCGTGGGGCTGATGTACGCTGGTTTCAGGACTTCATACTACGAAGGCTGTGAGTACCCCTAAATGATCAAGCATTTATTAAGTGTTGATTTACAGGAGGTCTAGCTCTAAGGGTCACTGGACTTTTAGGTTTATGGGCTAGGTCTGCTTAATTATATGGGTTTCCTGCTGCCCTCAGATACCTATATGTTGTTCTTATACCCTACAGTATCTGTGAGCATCAATGACCATTCTTTGCTTGCAGTACTCACATTTATATACCTGATGGACATCAATACATGTTTATTTACAATTAAGATTCTATATGTGGATTACAACTATAGTGAATACTATTTTGATGCCTTTCTTGGAATTACCCTGGAGCACAAGATTAGGGGAGTCTTCTCCATTTTTTTCTATTGCGGTGTGGTCCCTGATTTTTACTGTATGTTTATTCAAGGCAACTTCAAAAGGCGAAAGGTCGGGTTTAATCCATATAAATTTCGTCAATCCCAACCCAGCAATGTAACAGCGCCGGCAACAGCGCCATCAATGGCACCAGCACCAGCTTACAATTACGGTCTGACCATCAGTGAAAACCTGGTGAACGGCAATCCTTGCTACCTGTCCCCGCCAGAATACCTGCAAAACTTACAGCCTGAGCCTGATTTCACGTACAGGTACCAGCAAGTTTGCGTGTATGAAAAATATTTCCAGCTTCATCCCCTGTCAACTACAGGTGTAGCAGGCCAGCTATCACCTGTCAACTCTAATGCAGACTACGGGAGTGCCAGTGGCTCATCTCCACCCGTTTGGCAAAGTTTATAATGACGGTAAATACAATGTACAGTACAGTATAAGTTTAAAGCTGCAGTTAAAGCTGCCATTTAAAACAAATATATATTTAAAAAAACAAAACAATACATTACAGTAGTGTATGTGCATCAATACAAGCTGCCGTTTAAAAAAATATATCTTTTTTTTTTTAAACTATGCATTTCAGTATGAGCATCAATACAATATGCACACAGACAAGTGATTAGCTACAGTAAGCTGCAGATCGGTCCGTTCTCCTGTAATCTATCGCTTTCCTCAGGGTTATTTAATTTAATTAAATTCTTGCACAATCATTGAAAATGTAGTCCTGCAATATGATTGACTGAGCAGTTACTACAGTTGATACAATTGGTGAACAGCTAGGGAGAGGGCACGGCTCAAGAGCCAGAGCCTATCAGAAGTTTGTTCTCATCGTACATATGCACATGTGCTGTAGGATATTGCTTGAACTGCTGCTTTAATTCCCAGTGAAGCGACTTGACGCATGCGCAATACCCGAAATAATAGCATCATTTTTTTTTCCTCAGAAAAGAAACTTTGATATCAAGCTGAAAAAGGCAAAAGGAGGGATTTCGATTGACCTCTAATATCGCTTTTTTGAATTGTTGCTTGCGGATTGTTAATCTGATTTAAAAATCCAATTAGGCAAAACCTTTAGATAGAGTGACAGTGCAATTTTTATTGATTAGGATAGAATAATTGTGAGCTTTGTAGAAAACCTTATACCGTATGCTTGCATGTGTAATTATCTCTGCGAAGAAACCCCAAAAATTCAAGTGTATAGTTTTTATTCTATATGTATAATTTATTATTCAATATTCTGAAAAAGCATATGCGTGTCATCACATTTAGGCGCATGCATATATGTCATGTATACTGTACTTTATGAGGTGGGTGGCATACTGTAATTTTTATTTGGGGGTGTGGGTTTCAAAATATTATGATCTGTTCAAAAGATTTCTTTGAGCTAATAATCCTGCATACACTCCTACCCCACCCCAAACACACACGCACAACACAATGTTCAAATGATTCTCATGAATTTAAAGAAGGAACAATTTTATTTGTGCAGGATAATCATGGAAAAATGAATAATACAAAAATACAGTAGGTCGCCTCTTCTTCCAAATTTACAAGCTTGTGTTTATCTTCTTCGTAATGGCTGCATTGCAGTCTGTAGTTCTTTTGTCATTGAGAGAGGGGGGTGTGGACGGACTTTTACAGAGGTACACACTTGGAGTCGTTTATAATGTGAAATTATAATAAGGCTTTATTGTGCCATTTCCTTTTCATCAGGAAATTCATCCAAACACGGGGGGGAACAAAGCTTCTAATCACTTTGCAAGGATTTCACTAGAAATACTCCCATCAGTTCACATCTCCATTAGTTAAGCTTCTCCCAGCCCAAACACATAACATGAAAATAAGCAGATATAAGCAGTCTCTTAATACTGAAAGTCTTATCTGTTTCTTGGAGGGAAAATCTTCACTGTCCCTGCTTCAGCTCCCTTGTCTCCAGGGTTGGTCAGCATACAGGTTTAGAAGTTTTCCCTGTGTCTTGAAAATCAGCTCTGCGGTGCAGAGCTTAACACCGGTCAGCTCCAGAGATCTGGGTTTCTTTTGGTCAGTCTCTCCTGTGACTCAAGAACCTCTGCTCTGTCTCCACAGGTCAGCTCACACGTGAGCAAAGGAGGAGAGACTTCCTGTCTCAAAGGCAGGCTTATTCTACTACCTGTACTCAGTCAGGTGGTGCTAGTTAATTTGCTACCAGCAGTTAACCACCACACTGCTGGATTAGAGGCACCTTTGTGAACAGGGATAAGTCCCCTGTTACATACCTCCCCTGTTTGTGGGAAGCTCGGGCTTACCACGGCCAAAGCCCATCCTTCCACTCTCATTCAAGATCTTTCTGTGACTTGAATGAGAGTGGATGGAGGAAGAGAACCCTCTGTCCCGCTGGGATTGGAGCCCTTTCTCCAGTTTATTTTTGTCTCCTCCCAAAGGTGTTTGAGATCAGCACTCCTCAGTCGCTCGAGGAGAACTTTTTCCAAGTACAGTCTTTTTACCGAGTGCACGGGCATGAGATTTCCCTTGCGTCGGGCGCTCCTCTTTTTGTAGGCAGATTGTATGGCGACAGTTGCAGAGTGTTTGCGAGTAACCCTTTGAGTTTTCCGCTCTTGAAGCTGTCCTTCTGCACTCTTTCCACTCCATGGTGTTGCCAGTTCAGATTCTTTGGGATTGAGTTGCAATTCCACCTCCAGAGAATGTCCCATCTTTTCAGCTTCATCCACTAAGGATTCTTCTGATTTTGATTCTGCACGTATACCTTTCTGTTTTGTCTGGTGGCCAGCTGAAGGTTTTGCTAGTGCTTGCTAAGGTGGTTTAGACTTTGCAACCTTGTTTTTCAGATGAGCGGTGTTCCCAGCTCTCACTGTACCCTTGTCTTCATGGGTTTTTGAGGCTGTGGGATACTGACGCTTAGTCAGGGTCAATACTTGTCCTTGTAGGACTGTAATCTCATCCACGAGAGATCCCTGTTTTTTGAGTGCTTCTTCAATTTTAATTGGCAGCCAAAACATATTAAATATCTGGGAGTTAACATAACCAAAGATTGTAAGGGCAGTGTGAAGCTCTATGAACTTCTTTGCTTGGGCCACAGTTACTTGTTTCAGTTCCTGGACCTTCTTGTGCTCCCTTTTGTGCCGCGTCACCTGGGTTCTAAGCTTGGCTTTTAGCGTTGCTTTGGTGATGCTCAGGGTAGCCTTCAGTTTCTGAGCCTTCTCACGCTCCCTCTCATACAGAGTCACCTGGTATCGAAGCCCCGCCTCCAATGATGCTCTGAAGACATGCAGCGTGGCCTTTAGCTCCTCATACTGCTCTGTGGGGACATACTGGGTATTCAGACATTCCTGCAGCGCTTGTACCTCTTTAGCAGCCTGCAGCTTTTCTTCCTGCAGCGTTTGCTGCTTCTCCTCAGCATACTGGAGGTGTGTATGCAGACCTTGCAGTTGGTTCTGCAGTCGGTGCTCTGCTTCAAACATTTCCTCTTTCAAAAGTTTATTTGTTTCTTTAAGAGCCTGCAGCTCTTCATTCTTTCCCTTGACGTATTCTGTCAACTCAGAATTTTCTTTTTTTAATCTTAAATTTTCTCTTTTTTCAGTCTCTGTACTATTCAGGGCTTCCTTGCAGTCCACCTTCCATTTTTGCACATCTGCTTGGAGGCGGGCTGTCTCCTGGCGTGAGACTTCCATCTCCAGGTTTAAGTTCTGAAGCTCCTCCTGAGAGACTTTGAGATCTAAGTTAAGATGTAGGATAGTTTTCCTTGAAATGTCCAGCTCCTCAGTGAGACTGTGTAGTTCCTTCTGGAAACTTCCAGGTCTGTGCGGCAGCTGTTGGTCTCATGATGTGAGGCATCCAGTGCTCTGTGGAGTGTCTGAACCTCTTTCTGAGCTACGTCCACTTCTATCCGGCCACTGTTGACCTCCTGCCGTGAAGCATTCAACTCTATGCGCAGAGTGTGAACCTCTTGCTGGAAGACTGTCATCTGCTTCAGTGCCTCCTCATACTTCCGCTTTAGCGTAGCCACCATTTTGTCAGACTGGCTCTGCTTTACATCCAGGGTGGAAATAGTAGCCTTTGCAGTATCTAGCTCAGTCTTGAGATCCTCCAATTCAGTCTTGGCCGCAGAGTAAATTGCGAGCACAGTCTTCTGTAGCTCAGCATTATTATTTTTTTCCCTTTCCAATTCTTGACAGAGCAGATCACAGTCATGCCTGGCAATTTTCAGGGCATCTTCAGGGCTGGTCAGGGGATCGTCACTCACTGGTTCCGGCTCCACTTCCCTGGGATGGTTGGTTGAGGGTTCCTCACTGTTGGCACCGGACAGACACTCCTTTGGGGTACACGACTTCTGCCTTGGGCCCTCTGGATATTCGGTTAACCGGGGGACGAATTCTCCATTTTCTCTAGGCTGCAGGGCAACTCGGTCCCCCTTTTTCTCCACAGTATCTGCGGACGTGTCTGTTACTTCCACGGTAAGTGAAGAACCACTTTTCTTTTTCTTCCTTTTTGATTTGGATGACACCGTCCCTTCAGGGATACTGGGGTCTTCATCTTCATATGAAGTTTTAGCAGTTTCATTATATACGCCAGGCTTTTCTTGCAGCTGCTTTAGCTGACAGAAATATTCGGTGATCCACTGCTCCCGCTCTGTCTCCTGCTGATCATATTCGTCATCAAAGGGAGCGGTCTTTTCTGTTCGTGCCGAGTTCAGGCACCCCCACCATTCTTGGGGTGTTTTGTGGGTGTGACTCGGTTTGGGTTCCCCGTAAGAGATGTCTTCCTCTTTATTGGACTGGAAGGGCCACTCTTCCGTGGGGTTGTGTTCATTACAGGAACGCTGCATCTTGTCCTCCATTTGTAGGCTAACAGGTGTAATTTTCTTCCTGACCTCAGGAGGCGCTATTGGAGCTGTTGCCACTGTATTTGCTAGAACCCCCAATTGTGGTAGTTCTACAGGTGGGCATATCTTGCGTGTAGAGGTCGCAGCTCTCACAGGCATCTCCGTAGACTTTTCTTTCTTGGGTATTTTTTTTTTCAATATCAGCAGTGCTGTGCATGCATTTTCTTTTATCAGGTATACAAAATGTGCAGTTGCTAGGTAACAAAAAAGTCTATTTGCTGTACACCATTTATTTTCTAGGTGCAATCCCTCCGCTTCAGCAACAGAATTTGGTTTTCTGCCTGAGTTCAGTAATTTTCAGTCTCACCTTTGGGTATCTGTTTTCTCCCAAGATATACAGTATATAGGCAGATTTTTACTTGCAGAAAAACCTTCTTTGCAGTGGACTATTTCTTTAATTCCCGGCAGGGTGACTCAACACCCAGCAATTGGCTTTGAAATACCTTTCCTTTATAGGGCAATTTTACACTCAGCATTTGTTTGCTAAAAATACCCCTGCTTCAGCACAGTCTTTGTATCAATTTTCACACTTTTCTGCATATACTCCATTCACAGCTGGTAGCCCTATGCGGTGTGGCAACATTTATTTGCAAAATCAGTACCACTCATGGGTCACCATCTGTATTCACTGCTTCAGCGAAACTTTTAAAAACAACAAACACCTATCCCTTTAAGGGCTGACTCACTTCTTGAACCCTGACTATGGCTGGAAGGCAAAACCCCTATTTCAATGACCATATTAAGCTTTGTGATAGGCAAATAAAGTTTTAGCTGTTTCAGCAGTCTCTCTCCTCCTGGGATTGGGGGCAAAGAGTCCATCTGTGGTTTTGTAAGTTTCAATGCAGTGTAAGTTTCAGTGGTGTGTACACCTTTAACTCTGCCTCTGCTGCATGAGAGGTTTTTTTTTTTTCAAGTTGTTTAGACTGTTTGTAGGCAAAAAAAGCATAACAAAAAATTCACATAAAAACTCCGGTCCTTTTTAACTACAAAGACACCTCTTGTCCCACTTCTGACGACCATATGTGAACGGACGTTTACAGAGGTACACACTTGGAGTCGTTTATAATGTGAAATTATAATAAGGCTTTATTGTGCCTTTTCCTTTTCATCAGGAAATTCATCCAAACAAAGGGGGGAACAAAGCTTCTAATCACTTGGGAGTATTTCTAGTGAAATCCTTGCAATCAGTTCACATCTCCATTAGTTAAGCTTCTCCCAGCCCAAACACATAACATGAAAATAAGCAGATATAAGCAGTCTCTTAATACTGAAAGTCTTATCTGTTTCTTGGAGGGAAAATCTTCACTGTCCCTGCTTCAGTTCCCTTGTCTCCAGGGTTGGTCAGCATACAGGTTTAGAAGTTTTCCCTGTGTCTTGAAAATCAGCTCTGCGGTGCAGAGCTTAAGACCGATCAGCTCCAGAGATCTGGGTTTCTTTTGGTCAGTCTCTCCTCTGACTCAAGAACCTCTGCTCTGTCTCCACAGGTCAGCTCACACGTGAGCAAAGGAGGAGAGACTTCCTGTCTCAAAGGCAGGATTTTTCTACTACCTGTACTCAGTCAGGTGGTGCTACTTAATTTGCTACCAGCAGTTACCTGTAACCACCACACTGCTGGATTAGAGGCACCTTTGTGAACAGCGATAAGTCCCCTGTTACAGGGGGTTAGTGTGAATTACTGACCACCGTATACACACAGTACAATATTTTTACACATGTCCCCCTGGAGTGCTGCAGCTCTGAAAAGAAAAAAATAGTGCATTAAAGGCATTGAGTATTTCACAATATTTCACTTTATCTATATTGCACTAACTATAACACTGTATATATGTGTGTGTATGTGTATATATATATATATATATATATATATATATATATATATATATATATATATATATATATATATATATATATATATATATACTTAGTTAAGTTATGGTGGGTAAAAAAAGTGACAAAAACCCTCCACAGCAAAACATATAGCAAATGGAAATATTAGTGTATGCTCATTTGCATGTCTTAGACAGGTCTGCAACCCTGCCTTTCACCATTATCACCCAGCACACAGCACTTCCACTGAAGCAAGGGATTCTGGGAAATGACATGCAAATGGAGACACTGTCACCTTTTGCTTCAAAATCATTTTAACATGGTGCCCTATAGGCTTAAGCTTGCTGCATGGTCACAGCTTTGAGCATGTTGTAAAGGGTTTTTTCTTTAAAATGGAAAAGTTCCTACAATCATCCACCACTGTTATCTTCCGTGGACGTCCAGGCCTTTTTGTGTTGCAGAGCCCACCGTGCGTTCTTTATTTCTCAGAATGTACCAAACTGTTGATTTGGCCACTCCTAATGTTCCTGCTATCTCTCTGATGGATTTTCTTTTTTTTTGCAGCCTAAGGATGCCCTGTTTCACTTGCATTGAGAGCTCCTTTGACCGCAAGTTGTGGGTTCACAGCAACAGCTTCCAAATGCGAATGCCACACCTGGAATCAACTCCATATCTTTTACCTGCTTAATTGATGCTGAAATAACGAAGGAATAGCCCACTCCTGTCCATGAAACAGCTTTTGAGTCAATTGTCCAATTACTTTTGGTCCCTTGAAAAAGAGGGGGCTACATATTATAGAGATGTAATTTCTAAACCCTTCCTCCAATTTGGATGTGAATACCCCCAAATTAAAGTTGATAGAATGCACTTTAAGCCCATATTCATTATTTAACTGTAACTTGAATTTATTTTGGTACACAGCCGAAATAACAAAACTTGTATCAGTGTCCAATTATTTCCGGACCTAACTGTATATATATATATATATATATTTGTTTATTTTGAGTGCCATACTTACAGTACCTGTATCATACAGTGCTTACCTTACTACAATGCCTTACTACATTCCAGTATACAGTAACTATACTGTATAACTAACTATAACAAGTTATCGATTGGAGCATTAAAAACATTAAACAATGAAACAATTTAAAACAATAAAAAATTTTTTTGTTAAAAACATTTTTCTATAAAATTTGAACTACTGTACAGTACACTACACAACAAGCAGATAATTTGTTCGGAAATTGGCTGGCCTTCCATTGAACAGCCCTTGTATGCCTCAAAAGGCCATTGAAGGTGTCTCTCACGGTTCTCATAACATGAGTGTTAACAATAAAATAATGATGCACTTCTTCCAAAATTGTGTTCCTTACATTTGCCGGCAGAGCCTTCTTGGTTTTATTCCCTTCATAATTTACATTGTGGATTCACTCGCTGTACGTCTCAAAACTGATGTGGTATTTAAAGGTGAATAGGGCATATTTCTGGGCTAGACCAGCACTTCCGATCTTGTATTTCTCCCGGACGCGCTGGGGCAGTTCTCTCAAGATTATGCCTGGCAGCATTACAATCCTGGGTGCTGGAGCGAGTGTGCTTCTAGCAGTAGGTGAGGGTAGGTGCTCTGGGAAGATGCTTTCCCATTGTCGTGGCCTTATCTGGGTTGTCGAGGTTTTCATCTCCTCCTGGCATTATCGATGTTGTCATCTCTTATCGTGGCCTTACCGGTGTTGTCATCTGTTCAACCAGAAGGGCAAGAATGTATTCTGCAGCCGGAGGGGGGTGAGCGTGGAGGGTCCCGTTGTGTGCTTGGTGTTGGATGCGTAAATGTCAAAAACAGGGATTGAGAGGGTTCACAGGGGAAGGGGGTTGCGGTTCCTCCATGGTAGAATAAGTCGCCTCCAGGCCACCCTCCTGCTCCTGAGTCGGATATACAGGGGCAGGGACTCCAAGCAAAGAATAGATCCCCATGATGTTCCTCTTCATATTATCCATACATATTCAACATGGTCTCCAAAAGAAGATCAATCTTTTGCACCGTTGAGTTGTCAGGGATTTCGACACAACTTAAACCGTTCAGCATGCGGGCGAACAAGCTGGATCTGGTGTGAGGAGTGGTGTTGAAATCTGCGTGGATGGGTGCTGGAGCAGGTGAGCTGGGGGTTCCCAGCAGAGCAGCGTTGGGGATGGGTGCTGGAGCATGTGAGCTGGGGGTTCCCAGAAGAGCAGCGTCGTGGGTGGTTGCCGGGTCAATTGCGGGCGACCAAAGCCTTTTGCTTTAAGTATATGACAGCCATTTTCTTATTCACATAATAAGGCCCAGGGTTCTTAGCCTTTGGAGTTTTCAGAACGTTTTCTTCTCCTTTCGCTTTCGCTTTGGCTTAGAAACAGCTTCCGCCTTTCACATTCTCGTGGTCAGCACGGCAGAAGCAAGCAGGTTCCTGTGTCTGTAGAATCTGGGTAGATCAAGGGATGCAGATGGAATAATGCACATTCCAGTATCTGGACAAGAGCAAGTTCAGATAGAGATCAGCGTGTGGAAGACTATGCATTTTGTGTAAACTTTTAAACACTGTGTCCCTATTTGATTTTTTTCGCAGGCATGGACACGAGCTACAGGTGTTAAAAGTGGGCATACTGTGTTCTAAACCTGTCGAGTTAAATACAGCATCCATTTTCTTGATTCAATGCACATCGAATACACATTCCTCTGTGCTTGATTTTTTTTCTAAAAGCAGTGATGCCGAGAAAAAAGATTTCAAAGGATCTCAGCATGAGAATACAGGATATGTACAAGAATGGACACGGAATTCTACAGATCCAACGATGGTTAGGTGCTTTGGGCCTCAATTTAACAACAAGCGCAGTCTGTTATCATGCCAGTGGTAAGGCAAAAAGTGTCAAGCGGAATCCCACAGTCACTACAGAGTTAATATTTTTGTTTTCTTTACTGTACTGTATGTACTGTAATTACATTATTACTGGTAAAATGCTTTACTGTGTTTTTTTACAGTACTTTTTCCTAGCCATTATTTTAGAGAAAAAAAATTGTCCTATTGCACTAATAACATCTTGTATGCATGTTTTTAATATTTTATCAATTTTTAAATTCTTAACATCACTGACTTTTTATTTTGACTGTATACTGTACATGTACTGTATAAGGTGGCATAGTCTAATTTTTTTTGGGGGGGGGTTTACAGCATGTACTGCAATGAACCATTATGGTAAGACCATTCAAATGATGTCTTTGAACTACTAGACAGTGTATTATCCTGCACACCAGGACTGGCAAAGTTGCACCTTCCCCCCTCAAAAAGCATACTGAAGGACATTCAATAGCTTATCGACACCACCCCCAGAGCGATACAAGACATTCACACATTCTCATTCTTTTTCAGGCTGCATTGCATATCGTATTGTACTTAATGTCTTTATTTAAATAGCGCCAAAAGTGTACTCAGCGCTTCACAAAGAATACAGTACAGGGAATTATAATAATACAATAAGTGCAGCAAATAAGCAATTTGTGCAGCAAAATCAGATAATATGAAAGGAAATCCCTGCCCCAAAGAGCTTACAATTTAAGAGGTTATAAGAGGGAATAAGTGTTGTAGATGGCAGCGCTTGGTCACAATAGGTGGTAGGAGTGACTGAGTGTGGGACAGTACCATCCGTGCAGGCTATTTGGATGCTTGATTTGTTGGGCAAGTTTATGGTTAGTCAGTTTTAAATTTATTTTATAGAAAATTTGGGGCCTACTGGAACAAATTGTTTTGTTTTCCTTTACACTGTAGGACGACAATGCTTCTGGTGGACCAAATAAGTGAAGAGAATGGTGAGAGGTCCGCAGCAAGGGTCAAGACTGCTCTGGAGAAAACCCACAATATAAGAGCATCTGAGACCAGCATCAGGCAGATGAGACGCAAATTGGGATGGAAATATGGATGTGTAAAGTAAATGTTTTACTGTGACAAAGTAGGTAAAACTGTGTTTTTTTTTGTACCTGTAAAATTATTCCTTGTCATTAGTGCGTATCCTATGATAAGGGACGCCAACAAGAACAAAAGAGTGGACCAGGCATGTGCATGGATCGAAAGTGGCAAGACTTTTCAGGATGTCATCTTCACTGATGAGACAACTGTACTGTAGCTCTTGAGAGATTTGCCACATTTGCATTGCAAAAAAAAGGATGCCCATCTCTGAAGATGCGTCCCATGCACCCAGTGAAGATGCATGTGTGGGGTGCAATCTCTACACATGGACCAGGATGCATCATCACCTTTGAGGGTAGAATAATGCACAAAGTCACATGCTGTGGCCGTATGCACTGTACAACTGTAGTGTACATTATTTGGTACAATTTTCTTTTCTTTTTTTCTTTTCTCGTTCCAGGAATCATGAATATTTTTTTTTTACAAGAACAAATAGTCCCCGAGATTGTGGAAAATATTAGGCATGATTTCCCATCTGGTCACCGTTTCTTCCAGGACAATGACCCAAAACCCACGGCATCTCTACCCATATTCTTGCGAGCGGTATCAACTGGCTAAAGATGCCACCGGAGTAAGTTCACCAGTTCTCCAGTGTGCTGTAGGGTAAATGTACAGTAACTGTTTCTCATTGTTTTACACTGTTTATATCTCTTTAACTAATTCACATCTCCCCCCCCCCCCCCCATCCAATTCCAGATTACCAGATTTGAATCCCATTGATTTGGTATGGCATCAGATGAAGGATCATATCAGAAAAGTTGTGAAACCGTACAAAAAGGATGACTTGGCTAAAGGAATACTGAGTTTCTGGAACAACATACTCACCATACAACGATGCAATAAATATATAGATATATAGCAAGCGTGTTGCCTGTTCTTTTACAGCGTAATGGGCAGGCCATCGGAATGTAGTACTGTACTGTACTGTAGTAAGGCAAGTATTGGTACAGTAAGTACACTACCGACACACTTTATTGAAGTGTGGTCGGTACCGCAAGCCGGGAAATCTCCCGGCTTGCTAGTGGCCGCCCCTCGGCGTGCCGCGCGTCATAGACGCGCGGTCACGCGTCATCGGGAGCGTGCGCCCCCTGCACGCGTGTCCAGGGGCTCCCCGAGGGAGCCCTGGTGTCCCGCGATCGCGGGACAGCGGCAGGGGGTTCCGGGGGACCCGGCGGACCCGGCAGCGGTAGGGAGAGCGCCCCGATCGGAGGGCGCTCTTCCGCTGCTTCGGCGTGCGCCCGTCACACTCGGGCGCGCGCCAGGCTACTGCTGCGGCACAGAACGGGCAAATGCTCGAATAAACTGTGCCGCAGCAGTATGGCACACAAAAAAAATATTTATATATATTTACAGTGTTATAGTTATACAGTATATAGTTAGTGCAATATACTGTAGATAAAGTGAAATATTGTGAAATACTCAATGCCTTTAATGCACAGGGTGTATATTGTACAGTACATTTGTATTAGACATGTGTGTGCTGTCTAACATACAGTAGTATAGTTATAGTTATACAGTAAGTGCAATATAGATAAAGTGCAAGAAATCCACCCCCTCCCTCCAATACTGGCTGGTAAGACACAGTGCTCCAATCCATAACTTTTTATAGTTATAATGTAGTTATACATACTGTATATAGTTTGACAGTAGTTATAGTCCAATATTGTGAAATTCTTAATGTACTTTAAAGCACTCATTTTTTCTTTTCAGAGCTGCAGCATTACAGGAAGGGGGGACATGTGTAAAAGTATTGTACTGTGTGTATATGGTAGTAACAGTCAGTAATTTACACTAACCCCCCATCTCTCAATGACAAAAGAACTACAGACTGCAATGCAGCCATTACGAAGAAGATAAAGACAAGATTGTAAATTTGGAAGAAAAGGTGACCTACTGTATTTTTGTATTATTCATTTTTCCATGATTGTCCTGCACAAATAAAATTGTTCCTTCTTTAAATTCATGAGAATCATTTGAGTTGTGTGTTTGTGTTTGTGGGGTGGGGGGGAAAGGAGTGTATGCAGGATTATTAGTTCAAAGAAATCTTTTGGACAGGTTATCATAATGTTTTGATACCCACACTCACAAATAAAAAGTATGGCACCTCACCTCAAAGTACAGTATACATGACTGTAGTGTAGAATTAAAAAGCTAGTGATTGAATCTAAGAATAGCAAACATTGTTATGCAAGCCCATGTCGAGAAACAAAAGAAAAAAAAGGGGACTATTATTATTATTTTCAAACTTGAAATTCACGCTGAGGAGCCCATGTAGAATATTCCGAAAAAAATTACCGGCAGGTGTTTGAACTCGCCATGTTTTTTCCGAGTTGCTCTCATGGTATGCAGGAAGACCCGAATATTTGTGAGAGCAACCTAAGCAAACATGGCGAGTAGCTGGTGGCGATCTGACTGGCCTGCCGATAAGGGCTCCCCTGGCGAGACCTGTCTGCTGTAGCAGAGAGATCCGCCTCGCTCAGCGCAAATCTTGGTGTATAAAAAATATTTTTACATTTAAATTTTATTAATAGTGAAGATGTGCAGGGGTTCTCCAGAGCAGAACCGCGTTGGTTTCAGGTCCGGGGACCCCCTGCTTCCCGAGTTACAGGCCCCATTATGGGGTGCCGGTATCCCTCTGCTTTGTTTACATCCCACGGTCACGTGATCGGGACATTTAAATGCAGAGGGATACCGGCACCCCATAATGGGGCCTGTATCTCAGGGAACAGGGGTCCCACATCTCAAACCAATGGCGTTCAGCTTCAGAGACCCCCTGCTCATCTACACTACTAATAAAACACGCATCAATAATTCAATAAAGCTGCATTAATTTCATTTTTATTAATAGTGTGCGGGTGTGTGTGTTGTGTATTGCAATGTTTATTGGGGGCAATTGTCCCCAATAAACATGCTATTGGGCCTTAACCCCTTAATTGCATTAGCGGATAGCCACTAAGGTAGTGAAGCTGTTTTAATGTATTTTTAATAATATTGTGCAGGAGTAGGGGGTCTCCTGAGCTGAACCACATTGATTCTGGCTCAGGGACCACCTGTTTCCCGAGTTACAGGCCCCAGTATGGGGCATAGGTGCCAGGGTACCCGCCATTTTTATAGTGTCCACGTCGCGTGACGTGAACACTATAAAGATCGCGCGACACTGGCACCGATGCCCCATACCATATATATATATATATATATATATATATATATATATATATATATATATATATATATATATATATTGTGACAGAAACCAGGGGATGGTAATAAATTCCGTATATAGGGCTCCCAGGATACTAGACAGTTTCTATCCTGTTTGGCCTGGGAGTGCAGCCTTATAATACATACACTCCATCCCACAGTTTGGCAAGCGCTGGAACTGAGGGATGAGAGATCCAGACCAGAGTTTGTCTGCTGCCTGATTTCTGTCACCTGTCATGCTAATTAGGAATCAGGTATGAAAGACTGATTTCCTGTTTGCTCTGGTCTCCCCACAAGAGCCAGGAGGCTGGAAGGCTGCTGAACTACAGAGGGGAGAAGCCTCTTCCCCAAACAGGTTCAATCTTTCTGTTCATTTGTGTAAGACTGCAAAAGTACCGTGTTTTGATGTTGGAAGTGGAAAAGCCACTTCCAACCCTGAGTCAGGGATATCTAAGTTAAGTTATCGCTCAGGTGAGCAGCTTTTGTTTTGATCTGTTTTCTGTTGTATGCACTGTGGCAGTCTCAGTGCCTGGGACTGAATAAACCAGGCATAGCCTGTTTAAAGGAACAGTACGTGACGCCTCATCATTTAACCTACCCTAAAAGACCGTGTTCTAAACAGTCCCGGACAAACGACGGAGCCCCGGAGTAAGCCGTTTGTCACATATGGTGGAGAATGCGGGCAGAACACTAGGGGGTCTGCGGGTTGAAGAACTTTGAAAAAAAAAAAAAAAAAAAAGTTTTTTTCATCCTCTGCAAACAAGATGGAAGACGTGGTGGGTGCGCTGGTACGCAATGTCGCTGCCCAGAAAGACGCAAATGAAACCCAGCAACAGCTGTTAATAGCCCAGCAAGAAACTAATGCAAACCAGCAGCGGACGAATGCAGCCCAGCAACAGCTGCTAATAGCCCAGCAAGAGATTAATGCCAACCAGCAACAGGCGAATGCCAACGAGCAACAGGCGAATGCAAACCAGCAACAGACGAATGAAGCCCTGCAAAACGCGAATGCAAACCAGCAAGAGACAAACCGCTTGCTGAGAGAGGAGCAACAGCGGTTCGCTCAGGGCTTTCAGCAGGAACTCGAGATCCTGAGGGGGACTATCAGTAACCTTCCACTGGCAGCGGCAGCCCCAGTTCCGAAAATGACCAGGGCAAGCCACTACCTTCAGAAGATGGGACCCTCGGATGATGTGGAAGCCTATCTTCTCACGTTTGAACGCACGGCACAGAGAGAGGGATGGCCAGAAGCTGAGTGGGCTGGTCTAATCGCACCCTTCCTAAGCGGCGAACCCCAGAAGGCTTACTTTGATCTAGAGCCAGCCGAAGCTAACGTCTATGCAAAATTGAAGTTCGAGATCCTCGCCCGCCTCGGCGTAACCACGGCTGTTCGCGCCCAAAGGTTTCACGCATGGTCCTTCACGATGGATAAAGCCACCCGAAGCCAGATGTATGACCTCATCCACCTCGCCCGGAAGTGGCTACAACCCGAGATCAACTCAGCCAGCCACATCGTGGAACGGTTGGTCATGGACCAGTTCTTGAGGAAACTTCCCTCTGCCTTACGCCGTTGGGTCAGTCGGAGTGACCCCCACAATGCGGATGAGCTTGTGGCCCTCGTAGAAAGGTACAATGCAGCAGAAGAGCACCCGCAACCCACAGTCGTGGAGCAACCCCACTACCCGAGGTTCCAGGACTCTTCCAGAGACGGTAAAAGGGTACCGGGGTTAAGGGGCGCTGAAGAGCGGCGACCACCTTCACGCAGCACCAGCAACAGTGGTTCGCACACTAAGGGCAATAGCCAACATGGGGAGCCGGGAAAAGGCTCTAAGTGGGACACAGACTATGTACCTAAATGTGTAAATTGTCATGAGAGGGGCCACACAGCAAAAATCTGCCCACTAAATGATGAGCCCATGCAATGCAACAGCGTGGAACCTTATTCGCTGTTGTCCCAATGTATGGGCCCTAGCCCAGAGGACCCCTTGAATAACCATCTGTGGGCATTTGTAAAGGTTAATGGTAAGAGGGTTCGGGCACTTCTTGACTCTGGGAGCATGGTCACACTAGTGTCCGAATACCTCTTGCCCATTAAGAAGAAACAGGGAAACAGTTCACAAAGAGTGGCAATTTGTTGTATACATGGGGATAATCATGAATATTCCACTGTTGATGTTTTTTTTGAAACAGAGTTTGGTTCTTTAGATTTCAAGGTGGGTATTGTACCCAAACTGGCACATGATGTGTTAATAGGGACCGACTTTCCCCATTTTCTAAAAATGTGGTCCCCCGCTCAGAATAGCGCCCAGAGTTCAATAGCGGACCATAACGAAGTATTAGAAGAAACAAATCCTTTCCCTTTTTCAGAAATGGAGGTTGACGAGGGCCCAAATAAGAAGGGGGAAAAGGAGGAGTGCTGTAAAATTCCCTTCCCCATCACTACTTTGGTAGGGAATACCCCAAATCAAGATGTTGAGCAGACACTTACCACCCCAGAACAGGATAAGACCCTCGCTGACCTAGAGGTCAGTCCTGGGAGTTTTAAGAAGGCCCAGTGGGAGGACCCCACATTAGCGGTAGCAAGGGGAAATATACGGGACCAGAATAGTACTCCTGGCCAACCAGATAGGTCACTTGCTTACCCCTACTTCGAGGTAGAGAACGACCTAGTATATCGGGTTGATAAAAGGAAATCAGTTACAACTAAACAATTGTTGGTACCACGGACATTCCGTAACGTAGTATTACACCTCGCACATAGTCATCCATTGGGGGGACACCTAGGGGTGGAAAAGACAAAAGAAAAGGTTCTCCGAAGCTTCTATTGGCCTGGGGTTCTGGCAGAAATTACGAATTATTGTTCCTCATGCCCAGAATGTCAGATCACCGCCCCGTTCAAGGCGTACCGCAGCCCATTGGTACCCCTTCCCATAATAGAGGTACCATTTGACCGGATTGCTATGGATCTAGTAGGACCCCTAATAAAGTCTGCTAGGGGACATCAGCATATATTGGTAATATTAGATTATGCCACCCGATATCCGGAGGCAGTTCCCCTACGTAGCACCTCAGCTAAAAACATAGCAAAAGAGTTAGTACTTCTGTTTTCCCGGGTCGGGATTCCTAAAGAGATTCTATCTGACCAGGGAACACCATTTATGTCCCAAGTAACGAAAGAGCTATGTAAACTCCTAAAAATCAAGCATCTCAGAACCTCAGTCTATCATCCACAAACAGATGGTTTAGTGGAAAGGTTCAATAAAACCTTAAAGAGCATGTTACGGCGGGCGGTTGATAAAGATGGGAAAAACTGGGATTGTTTGTTACCGTACCTGTTATTTGCCATTAGGGAAGTTCCCCAATCATCCACAGGCTTCTCCCCGTTTGAACTATTGTATGGCCGACACCCAAGGGGCTTACTGGATATAGCCAAAGAGACTTGGGAACACGAGGTTACCCCTTACAGAAGTGTAATAGAGCATGTTGCCCAGATGCAGGACCGCATTGCTGCAGTCCTACCCATAGTGAGGGAACACATGGAGAAAGCTCAAGAAGCACAGAGGAATACATATAATAAGGGTGCTAGGGTCAGAATTTTTTCTCCAGGTGATAGGGTACTAGTTCTGGTTCCCACCGTGGAGAGTAAATTCCTTGCTAAATGGCATGGGCCATATGAGGTCTTGGAAAGAGTGGGAGAAGTAAATTATAAGGTAAGACAGCCAGGTAGGAGGAAACCTGAGCAAATTTACCATATAAACCTACTCAAGCCCTGGAAAGATAGAGAAGTCTTGTTAACCCTAGTACCCCCAGGTCCGTCAGAGAATCAAGAAACTGACCCAGAGGTTAGCATAGCTGAAACCCTGTCTGTTCATCAGAAACGAGAGGTTCAGAATTTAGTGAAAAGAAACAAAGAAATCTTCTCTATACGGCCAGGTAGAACTAGCGTAATTGAACATGACCTAGTCTCTGAACCGGGGGTCCGAGTTAACCTTAAACCGTACCGAATCCCAGAGGCCAAAAGAAAGGCTATAAGTTTAGAGGTTAAAAAAATGCTAAAACTAGGTGTAATTGAGGAATCCCAAAGTGGGTGGAACAGCCCTATAGTCTTAGTCCCAAAGCCAGATGGTACAACAAGGTTTTGTAATGACTACCGGAAACTAAACGCGGTGTCAAAATTTGATACTTATCCTATGCCCAGGGTAGATGAACTTGTAGAGAGACTGGGCAAAGCCCGATATCTCACAACCCTAGACCTAACAAAAGGGTACTGGCAGGTTCCCCTCACAGAAAGGGCAAAAGAAAAGACAGCCTTCTCAACCCCAGACGGCCTCTTTCAGTATAAGGTGTTGCCTTTTGGCTTACATGGAGCTCCCGCCACATTCCAAAGAATGATGGATAAAATTTTAAAACCACATGCTCGGTATGCTGCCGCCTACCTGGATGATGTGGTAATCCATAGTGAAGATTGGCAATCCCACCTTCCAAAGGTCCAAGCTGTGCTTGACGCAGTCCGGTCTGCTGGACTAACTGCTAACCCCGCTAAATGCACTATTGGTCTGGAGGAGGCCAAGTATCTGGGATATTCTATTGGCAGAGGTTTACTCAAACCCCAAACACTCAAAGTGGAGGCGATACAAAATTGGCCAAGGCCAGTTACAAAAAAACAAGTAAGGACCTTTTTGGGGTTAATTGGGTACTATAGAAGGTTTATTCCCAATTTTGCAACTAAGGCAACCCCACTAACTGACCTCACAAAAGCAAGAGGACCGCTAATGGTAAAGTGGTCCCCCGAAACCGAACAGGCCTTTAGAAGCCTGAAAGAAGCTCTCTGTGCCCAACCAGTGTTGGTCACACCTGACTTCTCCAAAGAGTTCGTAGTCCAAACCGACGCATCTGAGGTAGGGCTGGGGGCGGTACTCTCCCAGGAGTCTCAAGGTGAGGAGCACCCCATCCTTTATTTAAGTAGGAAACTAAATCCCCAGGAGAAAAATTACTCCATAGTAGAGAAAGAGTGTCTCGCAATAAAGTGGGCTGTAGAGACGCTCAAATACTACCTGTTGGGGAGAAAATTCCGGTTGGTCACAGATCATGCACCCCTTACCTGGATGTGTCAAAACAGGGAAAAGAATGCTAGAGTGACCAGGTGGTTCCTAAGCCTACAACCCTTTAAATTTTCTGTGGAACACAGGTCAGGGCACAAACATGGCAATGCTGACGGGTTGTCAAGGATGCACTCCCTAATATCCATGGTCGCTCATCCCTCGAGGTCTGAGCTGGGGGGGAGGATATGTGACAGAAACCAGGGGATGGTAATAAATTCCGTATATAGGGCTCCCAGGATACTAGACAGTTTCTATCCTGTTTGGCCTGGGAGTGCAGCCTTATAATACATACACTCCATCCCACAGTTTGGCAAGCGCTGGAACTGAGGGATGAGAGATCCAGACCAGAGTTTGTCTGCTGCCTGATTTCTGTCACCTGTCATGCTAATTAGGAATCAGGTATGAAAGACTGATTTCCTGTTTGCTCTGGTCTCCCCACAAGGGCCAGGAGGCTGGAAGGCTGCTGAACTACAGAGGGGAGAAGCCTCTTCCCCAAACAGGTTCAATCTTTCTGTTCATTTGTGTAAGACTGCAAAAGTACCGTGTTTTGATGTTGGAAGTGGAAAAGCCACTTCCAACCCTGAGTCAGGGATATCTAAGTTAAGTTATCGCTCAGGTGAGCAGCTTTTGTTTTGATCTGTTTTCTGTTGTATGCACTGTGGCAGTCTCAGTGCCTGGGACTGAATAAACCAGGCATAGCCTGTTTAAAGGAACAGTACGTGACGCCTCATCATTTAACCTACCCTAAAAGACCGTGTTCTAAACAGTCCCGGACAAACGACGGAGCCCCGGAGTAAGCCGTTTGTCACAATATATATATATATATATATGAGAAGCAAAAAGTGTAGCGCCAGAGTAGTACTGTGATAAGATATCTATAAGTGGACTATAGTGACTAATAATATGGATTGGAGTGTATATAGTGCTATAAGTATATAAAAGAGTAAGAAATACAATATCAAATAACATATAACAATATTATCTACTAAACTATATAATGAAACACAAACATATTAAATGAAAAAATAAAAAAGTGCAAAAAGTGCATAAAAAAGAAAAAATGAATAAATAAAGTCCAACCAGTCCTTTGATAGTTAGTCCATAAATGGAGGTAATTGATGTAGACAAGGGGGTCTTTCGGCTGCTCTCACATGGGATTAACCACCTCCACGGATATCTAAAAACAGAAAAAGAGAGAGAGCGCACGCCCCATAGCATAACACTGTATGTTTATTGTAAAAAGAAAGGGAAAGAGGGGGGGGGGGGGAAAGGAATCGCACTCACAAGATAAAAATGATAAAAAGGCAGTTTGTGAATATATATCAACACCATCCGGTTCTGTATAGCAGAATAGCGTCTCTCTGGACTCCTTCAGGACTGCCAGTCGAAGTCACCGCTCACCGGATACCAGGGGTGCCATTTGCCGTCTGTTTGTCGTCCAGAACTCAGCTCTCCACTCCGAATGGCCGCTGTAAAGTTCCCACGCTAGGTTTGGCCTCGTGCGCAGCGTCGTCGTGACGTAATTTCGCTCTCAGTATCCCTGACGCGTTTCGTCACCACTGGGCGACTTTCTCAAAGGGCTGATGGTGTATGGGATGAAGTCCTGCCCATTTATAGCCAGTCCATTGCTTAGCAACCCGTAATAGGGTAATTGTTTAACCCGTAGTATGCTGATAGGGTGGTATATGCAAATGCACTCATTAAAGCACATACTTTAAATGACTGACTCTATAAATGGCAGATCAAGGACAAATTAAATGAAAGGATAAACACATATTGTGGGAAGGATCTAGAAAACATAATACTTGTATATATAGAACATACTCAAAGCTCAAATTCATTACTAATACAATATAAAATAAAAACTAAAATTCATTACTAATACAATATAAAGTAAAATAAAATAAAATAAAATATTTTAAAAATGATTCAATTTGATTTTCTGGACTAGAGGACTGAAATAAAATAAAATGTAAAATAAAGTGAATTAACCCCTGTTGTCTATCAAATACTATATATTATATATATAGTTATATACAAAGATATATTATTATAACAGAATCTTACATATAAAAGACACACAAAAATAAAAATAAATATACAATTACAAATTACATATGTAATGAAAACCCCTAGATCCTTATCAAAACATCATATATATATATGTTAAAATAGAATGGATAAAATTACGTACTTCTATATAATGAGCTAATATTGATTCAACAAGAACAAATTATTAAATAAATAGATGTAGCACATATTTTAGATAGATAAAGTGATATATGTGTATTGGTGCTACAGATGGGCTAAAGAGCTACCTCATAATTCCAAGGGGCTGTTAGTGCTCCCCAGATAATTATTCTTAGACTAGTAACATAATACACATCCACCAATGTGTGTCAAATTGATATATGAATATATAATATACACATTTCCACAGAGATAAAAATAAAAGAGGACTAGAAATCCAAAAAACATGGAGAGGAGAGAGGAAGAGTTTCAAGGGCTAAGGGAATGAATAATAACTATAAAAATGGAAAAACAAAAAATGAAAAATAATGTAAAAAATATTTTTTATAAAAATAAAATTGAAATATAAAAAATGAACACTAAGATTATATATTTTTTGTCTATGTCAATTGTAATGTTTAATTAAATTGAGATTATAATGAATAATTATGGACACTGATGTCTATCATTTGTGTGGATATGGTCCATGGATGGGGAGGAAAGGAGGGAAGGGGAACCAGGGAATGGGATGGGTGAAATGAGGGGAAAGGGAAAAAGATATAAGGGATGGTAGGGTGGGGATTTACTGCTTGTGGATGTGGGAGTGGAGGAAAAGGAGGACTGAGGGGAGAGAGCAGGATACTGTACTCCCATAATTAGAGCGACGAGAATCCAAGAGGGTAGGAGATCAGACTAGTGTACTGGCATCCAGACATATATATATAATCACAAAGAGTACCGCATGCACGCCTAGAAATAACTGTACCTAAATACTGGCCGTAAGGAAATATCAGTGATATGCCAGCAGTGCTACAGGGACGGGAAAGATGAGAACAACAACAAAGATCCCTATAAGAAGCACACAGGTATATAAGGAAGATAACAACGTTTATTAATGAATCATAAAAACAGGGGAGAAAAGAAGATAAAATGAAGGGGACATGTACCCACAATCTGGAGGGAACAGAACTGAGAGGCAAAATTATGACTGTAATAGTGTCTGAAAATCAGAACATAAGACCAAAAGCCCAAAGGGGTCTAATAATAGGGGTGTGTATGCACAATAAGCAGACAAGGTGGTGATTGAGCTCAATACATGCCTGGGTATAAAACACATACAACACATCACAAACATACAACCAAAAGCAATGACATAAGGAGGCTGGAGCCCGGATTCATGAAAAGAGGATAGTCAGAGACTACAGTATAAGAGTAAAATCTCTTGCTAAAGCCTTCAATTGCTAGGCATGAAATAAACAGTCCAAAAATAATGCAAGTTCCTGAATACGTCACCAATAAGCAGAAGTGAAAGTATATCCTGCTGGTGGTCCCTAATGCCAGATGGGAATGTGAGTCCCCCTGCCAAACTCCCACTCCTACACGTTTCGACCTCAAATGGTCTTCAACTGGGAGTGCTGGCATGGCAAGGGAACACAGACTCTATATACACACATAAATTGATAAAAAACGTGCCACAACCCAGCTGATACTACTCACAGGTGCTGTCTGGTCTCACTTCCATCAGCTAGTCACAGTCTGTCAGTGAATTGAGGCGCGCGTCATCACGTTGTGACGTCATCACGTAGATGACATCGTTGCCATAGCAACGCGTGTCCGCATCGTAGTTTAATTATGCTGAGAGGTTTAGCTTAGTGGCAGCAAACAGAAAGAGCCCCCCACCTAGGTGGATTTGAGATAGCTGCTTAACATCATCATGGGCCAAAACATGATGTATAATATATCCAATGGCATAGTGTTTTAAAATACTGGCCTAACAGTAGCTGACATACAAAAATTAATACCCAGCTACGAATATGGCCAATCTCACTTACATCTACCTATCATTGACAAACTGTAAATAGAGATATGCGTTATCACATATGACATCATTATATAGATGACGCCGTTGTCATAACAATGCATGTCCGCATCATAATATAGTAGCATTTAAATGTATAGCTTGGTAACAGAGGGCAGAGGGAGCTCCACACATAGGTGGGTTCTCAATAATTCTAATAGCACATCATGAGCCAAAATGGAAAATGCAAAACATATGTCAAATAACATATCATTTAAAGATACTGATCTCACACTATCTAGCATACAGTATGGACTCCTAGGTGCAAATGAATTAAGAACATCAATGTAAATAAGCAATGTCAATTGTTGTTACTAATGAAAAAGTCCATCATGTGTTTTTGATAGTAGCATCATATCAAACTGCCATCCAAGATTAATATCCTCCTGGGCATAAAGTCACAATAAGTCACCAAGGGTGGGTATTTAGGCCTTACGGGTGGGTAGCGGGAGGGGTTAACCCATTCATTACCTTAGCAGTATTAACCGCTAAGCTAATGAAGGAGTTAAGTACACCCGAACCCCCCCCCCCGCAAGGCCTAAACCCCCACCAAGGGCCAAATACCCCCTTCACCCACCCCCGCTACCCACATTAAGCTTGGCACTGGTGGTTAACCCCTTCATTGCCTTAGCGGTTAGCCGTTGAGGTAATGAAGTGGGCTGTAAATGCATTTTTCCAGCATTGGCTTCATGCCGGGGGGCTCTGTTGCTGATATAAATGTATATCAGCCCCGGAGACTCCTGGCATCAATCCGATGTAGGCATAGGGCCAAATTGTTTCTAAGTGCCGTATTGTTGGATCCACTCATCACCAGCTTCTTGCCAACTTTTTTGGCGGGGCCATTTGGAGATAAAATCGCCATTCTAGTGCAGCGATCAGCCAAAAAAACCCGACGGATTTGACTAATCTCACCAGGTTTTCACTACTTCCTGAATAGCTATAGGCACTTTTGGCAAAAACCTGGCGAAAACTGACTTCTTAGAGCTTTCTGCATAGGCCCCTGAATGAGAAGTCATTCTCGCCAAAGCCCCAACCCAAGAATGGCTTTTTACATGTGCACATGCGTGTGTGAACCCGGTCTCAGGAAGATTACACTAAGCCACAAAGCCTCCAATTACAACTGAATGGCTTTGGGAGAGGTGTCGATAAGCATTTCAACAAGGTTCCAATGAGACATACATGCATGCGCCTAAATGTGATGACACGCATATGCGTTTCAACAAGGTTCCAATGAGACAAACATGCATGTGCATAAAATAAAAACAGTAAGAAAAGAAGAGCAAGCCTACAGTAGCAAGTTGACAGTATAGAATAATAAATAATACATACCGTATAGAATGAAAGATATACATTTTTATTTTGGGGGTTTCTTAGTGAAAAAAATATTTAACATTCGGAAGAAGAAGCGACGTTGTATTTTTGAATTATTATTCCCTCTATTATCCTGTACACATAAAACACTTAATTCGTACAAAATACTTCTTTCCTATGTACCGTACACTACAGGCATACCCCGCATTAACGTACGCAATGGGACCGGAGCATGTATGTAATGCGAAAATGTACTTAAAGTGAAGCAGTACCTTTTTTCCACTTATCGATGCATGTACTGTACTGCAATCGTCATATACGTGCATAACTGATGTAAATAACACATTTGTAACAGGCTCTATAGTCTCCCCGCTTGCGCACAGCTTCGGTACAGGTAGGGAGCCGGTATTGCTGTTCAGGAGGTGCTGACAGGCACATGCGTGAGCTGCCGTTTGCCTATTGGGCGACATGTACTTACTCGCGAGTGTACTTAAAGTGAGTGTCCTTAAAGCGGGGTATGCCAGTATACAGTATGAACTCGTAACATTAATCTTCAAATTACAATTACACACTTGCAGAACTGTACAGCAATAAAAGACAGATTCAATTGCTACAGGGTATTAGATATTTTAAGACAACAACTCGCGATCACCCACTTGAGTTTCACAACGGTATTGCAGACCGCGCAATAAAGCAATTTATGAACCCGAATCAACACGCGATTTAAGACGGTATGGTTGGAAGAAATTGCGTTCCATCACATGGGTATTCAAAGGTATAAACCTCGCTATTTGCTAAAATTATGGCTGCTACATCTGTATGTGTTCACGATTATCTTGCCCTTATTGCACCGTGTCATTAACATTTTATAAGCTGATACGAGAGTCTCCCCCATCCCCCTCCCTTTGTTTATGTATAGTAAATATTGGCCCATTAGCTTTAGTGGGACAAAGTATGTTTGAAACTGGAAAAATAGTCAAAGTTTCCTAAATTCCTGCGCACTTTGCTAAAGATTTTATGCAATGCTATATAGCTTAGCATATATTTTTTTTTTATGGCACAATAATGTATTCCGGTGGATATAAATTAAACCCAATGCTCAGTTTTCCTGTTCAGTTTCTGCTTTTTATGAGCTATCCACAAGCCATACAGAGACCTTGTATTTTTTAATTTGCAGATTAAACTGTCAAGCATGTTTTTATATGTTTACGAAGTCACGTAAACATTTATGGTTCAATTTTCTTTTTTTTATATTTTCCCCACTCAGTCTACAATTTACATTTTAAAAACAGAACTAGATGTAGGGTCATTTGGCGGTCTAGCAATGAATTTAGTTCAATTTTTTCCCAAAAGTATTAACACATTTTGGTTGAGTGATTTGTGAGCTCTATCTGCTGAAATTAATGTTTATGGTCTAGTTAAGATTAACATATTTTACTCACATGTAGTTGAACACTTCTAATTATGTCCTATTGATTGCCTGAATGAGGTTTTCTCTCATGATCAGAGGTGTCTCACAATATACTAAGCTTTAAAAAGGATACTGGTACTCAACCTTATTTCAAGAGGCTTAATTAGCACCAATGCACTAGAACCAAAAGGTTTATGCAATATTTATACTCTAAGGATAAAAAGGGAAAGACAATTTTAAGCCATTCTGTTTAAGAGGAGTTTGTGACACGTGTAAAGGAAATTATTATGTGTGCAAGTAGACATACAAGTAAATCAAGGATTTGCAAATAAATTTAATGATGCTGACATATGTGGCCATTTACATTTCAACCATGATTAATACAGTACTGCATATTGTAAGGGCTATGCAGGAAAGGGTAGAAGCTGTTGTTGGGGTTTCCTATTGAATACTGTAACCACAGGCTGCGCAGATCCAGCGTTTACAGGTTAAAATAAGTGATCAATAAACATTTCCTGATCACCCTGGGTTAATCCCTCCTCAGTTTAGGTAGGACAGGAAATTGACTTTTGAAGGTAGGCCATAAAAGGTCCCTCCCTCTACCTGCACCTTAGTCTTTTTCCTGTCCTCACAGCTAGGAGTAGGATTTTTTGTTTTCTAATGGGACTCACCTACGGCACCTTTTGCAGATATCCAGGGTCTCAGCCTCTCTGCCCTGAAGCTCCGATCGACGCGCCCTACGGGTGGCAAGACGGAGACCCCAGGAGTTGGGGGGACCCCCAGGAGCCCGGTACACACAGAAGCAGTAGCATCTGCGAGCCGTTTGAAGGCTCAGATTGACCGCATTAGCGTCTGGAACAGTGCACGCGGCCGCACGGGAGCACGCGCGTCACGTTCCGGCCGGCAGGTGCGTGCGCAGACACGCAAACCGTGCACGAGCACTGCAGTGACGTCACAGGAGCGACGGAGACATTGTGTGTGTGTGTGAGAGAAAAAACTGCAGCTTGGGAGAAGCCAAGTACTGGATATTGAATCAAAAATGGAGACTTCTAAAGGATCAGTTCCCAAGAATTGGTGAGTCCTTAGTTTTAGTACTACATGGGAGAGAGAGGATCTAGATATATATTAGGGTGTATATTTAGTATTTATTTTGTTTTTATTAATTAGCTCGGTGATTACCCTTCTGGAAGCAGAATCTTCGAAGGGTACTGGGGAATCCCTGCAGCATATGAGAAAAGCCACTAAAAAGACTAAGTGGTGCTCGGCATGCGAGAAGCCAGCTCTGATGGGAAAGAAGCTGGTTGAAGATTGCCTTAAGGCAACAGCAGGTGATTCTAACGAGCAGATGAGCACCTTCCTTAACTAATGAAGGAGGCAGTTAAGCAGAGCGTGGATTCTGCTGTACAACAAGCAGTTAACTCTGCGCAAAAAGGTCAAGATCCCAAACCAGTTTGGATAAGGGAAAAGGCTTTTCATCTGATGAATCAGACATAGAATGCTTTCAGGTGTCAGAAGGTGAATTAGATTCATCAGATCAAGATATGCAGGAGTATGAATCTGAATTTGATGTGGAAATGGTGGATCCTCTCATCAAAGCCATGAGACAGTCTTTAGAATTGGAAGACACTGAAGAGTTGACTCAGAGGAAAGATAAATTATTTGGGTCAAGACAGAAAAAAAGTAGAGTTATCCCTGTACATCAGGTGATCAAGGACCTTATTCAATCAGAACTGGTACGGCCAGATGCCAAAGTGTATATACTGTACCAAGAAGATTTTTGGGAAAATGTATCCGTTTCCACAGGAAGAGGTCAAATTTTGGGAAACCAGCCCAAAGGTGGATGCTGCTATATCTAAAATAGCAAGGAAGACCACAATTCCAATAGAAGAATCTGCAACCTTGAAAGACACTATGGATAGGAAAATGGATTACGTATTAAAAAAGGCATACGCCACAGCAGGAACAGCCTGTAAGCCAGCTATAGCAACTACATCGGCGGCAATGGCAATGCGTGTCTGGATTGCCAACATAGAGGAGGCACTAGACAAAGGTGTAAAAAGAAGTTCTATCCTAAAGGCACTGTCTGAAGTAAAGTTGGCGACAGACTACATAGCGGAGGCTTCTTTGGATGCGGTCAGATTAGCAGCTAAATCTATAGCCTTAGCAGTGCGTTGTGGCTAAAACAATGGATGGCGGGCACAGCGTCAAAGAATAGCCTATGTGGATTACCCTTTGAAGGAGAATTCCTTTTTGGCAACAAGTTGGATGCTATAATAATGAAAGCATCAGGAGGTAAGTGTAGTATTTTGCACCAGGAAAACAGGAACAGAAGATTCGGTTTCCAGCAATCTGATAGAAATCAGTACAAAGAGGCAAAAGCATATAGACCTGGCAGATCGTTTTCAAGGCAAACAACATGGAGAGGCGGTCAGAACCGGCTTTTTCGAGGCGCCAGAGGAAGAAGATCATTTGCCAAGAACAAATTCGCATGAAGGTCAAAGGACCCAGCAGTTGCCAGTGGGAGGAAGACTGACGCGGTTTTCTGCAACATGGGCCCAAACAATACAGGATAAATGGGTATTGGAAACCATTTGCCAGGGATACAGCATAGAGTTCAAAGAAATGCAAAGAAGAAATATATGCCTAACTACAAGTGTACAGTCCAAGGCAAAAAGAAGGCAAATGAATTCAGTTTAAAAAAAGTTACTACAAGCAGAAGTAATAACGAAGGTACCTCAGGAAGACAGAGGAAGTGGAATTTATTCCAGAATATTCCTAGTACAAAAGTCTTTAGGAGATTACAGAGCAATCCTAGACCTGAGAAATGTAAATACATTCTTGAAAATTAGAAAATTCAAGATGGTGTCTTGGAACCTGATCATCTAGGAGGTACAAACAGGAGACTGGATGGTATCAATAGATTTAAGGGACGCTTATATACACGTGCCTGTATCAAGGAGACACCAAAGATCCCTAAGGTTCGCAGTGAGCCAACATCATTATCAGTACACAGCACTGCCATTCGGTCTGGCGACCTCTCCAAGGACATTTACAAAACTTCTAGCCCCATTAGTGGCAGAAATGAGAAAAAGAGGGGTAGAAATATACCCATACCTGGACGACATCTTGGTAAAGTCAAAGAGTCGGGAGAAATTAGAACAAGACCAGGAGATGGTCATAACCTTCTTGGAACAACACAGTTGGTTAATAAATAGAGACAAGAGTCACCTAGTACCCACTCAATTGCTAAAGTTTTTGGGGGTGGAATTCAACACGGCAAAAGGAGAGGTGACATTGCCAGACACAAGGAAGCAAGACATAGCACTACAAGCGAGGAAGCTCAGGAAAGCAACTAGAACTTCAGCAGAAGAATGCATGAAGCTTCTAGGGACATTTGCTTCAACACTAAGCATCATAAAATGGGCAGAGCTCCATATGAGACCGTTACAAAACAATTTTTTACAACAATGGATACGGGAATCACAAGAATACAAGACAAAGAATCTTGTTACACCCACGCACAAAATAAAAATTTAAGTGGTGGGAAGATACCCGAAATCTGGGGAAGGGACAGACACTACACCCAGTACAGTGGGAAAAAATCACAACAGATGCGAGCAATGCAGGTTGGGGTGCCCAAATGGGAGAAACACTGGTGCAAGGAACCTGGACAAACCAGGAACAGCACCTTCCATCAAATCTGCTGGAACTAAAAGCAGTACAAAGGGCCCTGGAAGCTTTCCAAGACCAAATAAGAGATGGCAATATAAAGATACAGTCAGACAACCGGTCGGTTGTAAAGTATATAGCCAAACAAGGGGGAACCAGGAGTTGAAAGCTCATGAACCTCACAGCAGAAATCCTCTCTTGGGCAGAGGGCCACTTATCAGAGATCACAGCCGTACACATCCCAGGACTGAAAAATGTCACAGCAGACTTTCTAAGTCACAATATTATATACCCAGGAGAATGGGCATTAGACCCACAGGTGTTTCAAGAGCTGATAGAGTGATGGGGTCAGCCAGACATAGATCTCATGGCGACACATCAGAACCGCAAGGTAAAAAACTACTGTGCAAGGCGTTTTCATCCAACCGCACAAAGCACAGATGCTCTCAGCTTCAAATGGGATTTCAAGTTGGCATACATGTTTCCCCCAATTCCCCTAATTCCGAAAACAATCAGGAAAATCAGGGAAGACCAAGCGGAAGTGATATTGGTAGCACCATTCTGACCAAGAAGGCCTTTGTTCACACACCTGGTAAATACTGTATGGCAGTAGATATACCATGGCACATACCAGATCGCAAAAAAATAATGTGACAGGGACCAATATGCCACCCGAACGCCAAACAATGGGCGTTGACGGCATGGCGATTGAGCGGGAAACATTGAGGTTGAAAGGTTGTTCAGACAAGACAATCCAGACCCTATTACAGGCAAGAAAAGGATCAACATCAAATGTGTTCCATAGAATCTGGCTTTGTTTCCGGGATTGGTGCACAAAAGAAAGACAAAATTTATTCTCACCAAGAATTGTGTCAATAGTGGAGTTCTTGCAAAAGGGATTGAGAAAGGTCTCAGCCTCAGCTCTCTGAAAGTACAGGTGTCTGCACTATCAGCCTTATTGGAGAAAAAGCTGGCAATGGAAAGATTAATCAAACGTTTTTTTTTTGTTTTTTTTCAACTTAAGTTTTTATTGGGTTTTACAGAGCATACAATGTGCCACATTGCATAGTTTGGTATCACATTACCCATACAAGTACAGCCTCCATCCCTGTAGGTGCATGGATAGAGCACCAACATTTGTCAACTTTGACTCATAACATTTAAACACTGGACTTGACAAACCTAACCCACATGACTCAGACAAGACAACAGTAGGTATACACAGGAAGGAAAAAAAGGGGGGTGGGGCGGGACGGCCTTGAACTTGTTGTATGGATGTTGCATCCTTGATTTCATCCTTGCGGCTGTATCCTTTCTAGGATTGGAGGCTTCACCGCCCTGTCATCTAGTCTCGGGGCTTGTCCTACCTGTCTCCTAATTGATAGTGCATGAGTCTTGGCCCGTCATCGGAGAACGCATTCAACTCTATTAATGCAGGATTGTGCCGGCATCTACCCATGGGATGTCTGTTTGGGCAATCCATGGCGCCCATACTTTCAGGAAATTTGAGCCAGAGTCGTTGACCCAACTAGTCAACTGTTCCATCTGGCACACGTGCCAAATTCTATTTCGAATTCTGGGGATAACTGGAATTTCATCTTGTTTCCATACTGCTTCGATCTCGCATCGGGTTGCGGTTGCGAAATGTGCAACCAGCTTGTGTGCCGCTTTTGGCAATCCCTGGATTCGCCTGCCTAAGAGGAACAGCCACGGATCCAGGGGGATCTCCAAGTTGAGGATCCTCTGTAACCATTCCCTAATGTTTTCCCAAATCAGGACCACCCTCGGGCAAAACCACAGCATATGTTTTAAATCCGCTGATTCCCCACACTGCTTTGGGCAGAGCGGCGAATAACCTTTAACAAATTTAGATAGTTTAAGTGGGGTATGATACCAACGCATGAGGACCTTATATGCATTCTCCTTTAATGTGGCACAGACTGAGCTTTTGGCTGCAGCCTGAAGGATATGATCCCAGTCTTGGTCTTCTAGTGTCTCCCCTAAGTCAGTCTCCCACCTCGTCATGTAGTTGAGTCGGGGTTCATCAGTCTTTCCAGGACAGATCACATCCATGTACATCCTAGAGGTCAGTCCCCTTATGTCCGTTCCTCTAGAACACATTTGCTCAAAATTCGTTCTTGGGGGTCGAATTGGGAATTTATTGTAAAAAGCTCTGATCTGGAGGTATCTAAATAATTCCGAATTTGGTACTCCTTTTTCCGATTTAATTTGCTCATGTTAAAATAAATTTCCTCCCCTCCAAATCTTTGAGTCGTTTATAACCCGACTGAGACCAGATTAAAAAGTTTTTACTAAGCATCCCCGGAGCGAAATCTGGATTCTTGAGTAATGGGGTCATCACGGATTGTTTGGTGATAAGCTTATGTCTAAACTTTGAATTCTCCCATAACGCCAGCGAGTTCGCCATGGCTTGCAGCCGCATCTTTATTGTGTTTCCACAACGTTTGGGAAGCCAGATTAAATCGTGCAGCTCAACTGATGCACAGCAGTCTCTCTCCAGTGCCACCCATCTCCACAAGGCCGGGTCTGCGTGCCACTGGACAATTTGGCTCAATTGGGCTGCCTTGTAATATGCCAACAAGCAAGGTACCACTAATCCCCCTTTTGTAACTGGCCTTTTTAATATGCTCTTCGCAATTCGCGGGCTTCTGTTGTTCCAAATAAAATTCAATATTCGAGACTGTAAGGAGAGGACATCAGCGTAAACTAAAGGTACCGGTAGGGTCTGGAATAGATAGAGCACCCTGGGGAGGAGGTTAATTTTAATACTATGAATTCTCCCGAACCATGAAATACCATAACCGGCCCATATTCTGAGATCCTCCCTTAGAGTCCTGAACAATTTCGGGTAATTTGCTTTGTAGAGTGAATTATAATCTCTGGTAATATATACCCCGAGGCTTGCCATTTGAAATTGAAATTTATTTCTATCAATTTTTCTACCGGTCGTGGTAGGTTTATGTTGAGGGCTTCTGATTTGGTCTGATTGATTTTGAACCCGGGAATTTGATTAAATTTTCCCAAAATCTCAAAGACATTGAGCAGAGAGGTGAGGGGTTTAGACAGTGTCAGGATCACGTCATCCGCATACAGCGCCACTTTATGAGCTTGGTCCTTTACCTCTATCCCTGAGATATCGGGGCTTAAACGGATATGTGCTGCTAGAGGTTCGATACACAGGGCGAATAACAGCGGGGACAGGGGGCACCCCTGCCTTGTCCCGCTACAGATCTTAAATTGATCCGAGGGGAAGCCCTGGTTTCGGACCCTAGCTGTCCTGCCATTGTATAATGCCAGGATGGCCTCGAGAATCCATCCTTCAAAGCCAAATGCTCTCAATGCCTCCTTCAGGTAGGGCCAATCTATTCTTTCGAATGCCTTCTCCGCGTCCAGACTTAATACCATTGATGGGATATTACGATTCTTGGCCAAATCAATCAGATCGATTATCCGTCTGGTATTGTCTGCCGCTTGCCTACCTCCTATAAACCCCACCTGATCTGGGTATATTAGTCTGGGAAGGACGATACCCACCCTGTTGGCTAAAAGTTTAGAGACGATTTTTACATCCGAATTAATCAGGGAGATGGGCCGGTAGCTCTTACAGTCTGCCGGGTCCTTACCCGTCTTATGGATCAGTGAGATGGAAGCTTGGAGCATCTGAGTTGGGAAGGAGGCCCCTGAGAGAATTTCATTGAATAATTTCAGTAGTTGGTGGGCTAAGGTTTTCAGGTATTTTTTATAATATAGATTTGAGAAGCCATCAGGCCCTGGAGCCTTGGCTGGCTTAAGTGACTTTATTACCTCAGCTAGTTCCTCCTAGGTAAATTCCCCCTGTAGCGCTTCTCTCTCTCCTCTGCTCAATTTGGGTGATCATGCCTCTTTTAAAAAAATTTAGTCTCTCTCCTGTTTGTTGTGTGTGGCTGACCTTATCTCCATCATAGAGAGTTTCATAATACCGTTTAAATTCCTCAACGATCATTCTAGGATTGGAGGTAAGTCCCCCCCTTGGGTACGAAATGATGAAATGCTGTAATTTGGAAGCCTATTTCGTAGCTTGTTGGCAAGTAAAGTATCTGGCTTGTTGGCTTTTTCATAGAATTACACCTTGACCAGGCCAACTCTCTTTCGGCCTGGGAGGTTAGCAACAGATTGAGTTTAATTTTGGTGTCCGATATCTCCTCCAGGATCTCGTCCTGTTTATTGGCTATGTGAGTCTCTGAGAGTTGTGCCAGTCTCTCCCTCAGCTCTTTTATCTTAGTCTCTTTCTCTCTCTTTTTTTTGGCAGCCAGATTCATCAAAATCCCTCTCATCGTCGCCCTTTTTGGGCTTCCCATAGTGTCGAATGTGAGGAAACTCTCCCTTCTTTGATTTCAAAGTATTCTTTCAGTTTATCCCCTATCTCCCGCTCAGTTATCGGGTTTTCAGTAGGAGCTCGTTTAGTTTCCAGTTCGCTCCGGGTCTGTCCAGCGAACTCAGTGTGCACCGCAGCTCAATCGGTGCGTGGTCTGACCAAGAGATGTCATGAATCCCTGTGTGGGAGACCACTGGGACCACCCTGTTTGATATCAGGAAGTAATCTATCCTGCTGTATCTGTTATGGGGGTGTGAGAAGGTGTATTCCCTCGCTATAGGATTCTGCTCCAGATGACCACTAAATGGCACTCCCTCATACCCTGGGCGATTGTTAGTATGTCCTGTTTCTGTGGTTGATTAGTCCCCGTGCATCTGTCCAAGTCTGGGTCTAGTGTTCTATTAAAGTCCCCCGCTAACAGAATACTGCCCTGTGCTTTGCTGTGTAGCAGCTTGAAAAATTGTACAAAGAACTCTGGGGCGTGTTCACAGGGAGCGTATACTGTAGCTAATGTAAGCAGCTGACCATGTATTGTCCCTGTTAATATGATATATCTCCCATCTGTGTCTGCATAGGTCTTGGCTACTTGTAGCGCTAGCCTATTATGTATTAGGATTGCCACCCCTCTTTTTTTAACAGGCGCCGAGGCCAAATAATACGACTTAAAATGCTTATCTAGATATTTGGAGTGATTATTTTGGGAAAAATGAGTCTCTTGTAGGAAGACAATATCGGCCTTTTTGCGAATGTAATCTTTGAATGCTATTTTCCTTTTGATGGGATTGTTAAAGCTTTTCACGTTATGTGAGATGACTGTTATTTCCTTACTCATTTGTAGGGTGTTGTTGAGCTACTGCCTCGGTGTACCTTGACTGTGCCTCTGTGTAGTTCCTTGCGGTGAAGTGGCTCCGACCGTCGTCGCTCCTTTTGGGTGTCCTTAGCCTGGGTAGGGTTAGGGCTGGGGGAGTACAAGAGGAAACATGGGGAAAGACAAACACACAATCACAAGATTAACACACATATAATGACCTTGGATCCTTGGCCCAGCCAACTGGGGACCGAGTTCATCGCCTTTGGGTGCCGGAGGGGCAGGGTGGGGTATCGCTCACCTCGAGCATCCTCCACCCTCCCCCTTCCCCCACCCCAAAGGACTTCGCCAGAGCCGTGGGTCTGAATATCACCCGGCTCTGGCTTGAGGCCCATGCGGACCGCGGAGCAGGTCTCTGTCTTGATACCCCTGCCCCGCCTTTAACACATGCAAGTATAACAGATAAAACCTTTTGCTAACTGTAGCACCCTCCCTTTCTGCTATCTTTATGCCCAACGGAACCTCCCCCTCAACTTCAAATATTGCCTTCCTCTCCCTCCCTTTTGCTGAGATTTGGTACCCCCCCTAGACCCTTGTGAGTCCACGCAGTGCTGCCAACTGAATCCGCTCTCTCGTGGTTTTAGTTTCCCCACCACTTCTTTGTTGCCTGCATCCCATCTCGGGGTAACCCTGTACCTTCACATTCTAACCATCACTCCCCTTCCACCTTGCTGCTGCACTTTGCATACTCTCTCTTGTATTATACCACTAGCATTAGCTCTCCTATCTACTCGCTCATCCCTTACCCTGCACTCCTCCTTCTTTCCTCACTTGCTGCTGCTACCCTACTATTTCCTATCCCTTCCCCCTCTGTCTTCCCTTAACTTCCTTGTGTCCCGTCTCATCCTACTGCTCCCGCCCGCCACGCCACCTGTCTTCCTTAACCCTCCTCTTCCCGCGTAACTTCCCCCTTCCTTCTATTACTTACCTAGCCCAGCTCTTCTCCTTCTCTTAAATTCCTTTCACTATTCCCCCAACTGTCTCTGTAACTTCCCCCTACCTTCTCTGGCTCCACTTACCGTCCCTTTAGTTCCCTTACCTCCATTGTCTCCTTTTACCCACCTACTACCCTTGGCCATGCCACCTACTTGCCCCCTACCTTCTCACTAATGTACCTTGATCCTCCACCCCTTCCACCTCCCTAGCGCCAACCATCTAAGCATTTGCCCACTTTGCCTGGTTCCCCACTAGCTGCCATTCTTCTATGCCCCTTGTCTAAACCCCCATCCATCCATTCTGTCCACTGTTTTATTTTTATTGCTCCGCTTGCTGGGGCCGGGGTGTGCTGGGCCATCGCCTCTGCCGCGCTCACTGCTATCCGGTTGCCATCCTGTGCTGATATCCGTCGCCTCTGCCCGTGTCCTCCCCTCTCCCTGTTTCCGGTGGCTGCGGTCTCCCACTGTCATTTGCAGTTCCGCCACCTCCAATATGGTCGCTCCCGCTCTGCCCCCTGACGTCACCGGATGTCCGGGATCCACCATCTTGATTCTCATTTCGCGCCGAATTGAAGGGAAGCGCGAGCTCTCCTCCTCTACTCCATGGATGTCCGGGGTTTCTGTTTCAGCAGGCGCCTCCATCAGCCTCGTGGCAGCCGCCATCTTCCGATTTGGGGCCCCAGGTACGTACCCTTCTGTCTTGCGGCGTCCATATGGGCGGGCAGATCCCCCTCTTCTCCCGCTACTGTGGGGGTTCCTCAGCTTGTAGTGTGGTATAATAACAACTTTAATGTCCGTTGGGGGGTGTAATAACTCGGATAACTGGATAACTGGGAGACATTGTAACTGGAGACACCTCTACCTCTCGTCCTCCCCCTCAATCTTTTTCTTTATTAACCCCAGGCCTGGGAGAGCATCCCACTGTGGACCAGGTGGGGTCCGGGGCTTCTTCTGCATCGGCTGCTGCTTTGTGACTTTCCTTCAGCCCCAGCTTCTGCAAGAAGGCATCCCCCTCCTCCAAGTCCCTCATAGAGACTGGCCTCCCATTCCGGACCACCAACACACCGAATGGGAAGGTCCAGCGGTACCGGATGGCCTTGTCTCGCAAGATCTTTGTAATAGGGATTAGATTCCTGCGTCGTAGCAGCATAGTTGGGGACAAGTCCTGAAATATTAACAGGCGCGCTCCCTCAAAGTCCAGTGTGGGGCTAGCTCGGGTCTTGCGGAGTACAGCCTCCCTAGTGCCATAATAATGCAGCCGCACTATTATATCCCGCGGCTGCTCTGATTGTAGGGGCCTCGACCGCAATGCCCGGTGACAGCGGCCCATTTCCAGTCGTTCCTCGGGTAACTCCGGCAGCAGGGACTCCAGCCAGCGCAGTACGTATGCTTCACAGTCACCTTCCGTCTCGGGGACCCCTCTAATGTGCACATTATTCCGCCGATCTCGGTTTTCAGCGTCCTCCTGGCGCTCCCTGATCTCGTTAATTTGATGTTGGAGATCGGTGGATTTTTTGTCAACTTTCTTTGTGGCTTTGATATTGAGGTCCAGCTGCTTCTCAATATGGCCGGTCCGCTCCCCCAGGGATCCCTCTTCTTTCCTTAACTCCCTGATTTCTGCCTGCAGCAACGTTTTTAAGTCCGTATAAAGACGGTTAAAGTCACATACCCTAACTGGCATCAATTCAGGGTTGTCACTCTCCTCTTCTTCCCCGTCATGTTCTGTGTCAGACCCCTGGTTTGAAAGCTGTGCCATTGCAGGGCCCGGTTTGCTTCTCCTAGAACTTCCAAAATATTCCGGTAACCTCTTTTTTTTCGGGGTTTTTGTCAGTTTCTTTGACATCCTCCTATATTGCTATGCTTGTGGTGCACTTTCTGGGCTTTTTTTCCGCCTGCTTTAAAAGGTTTTTTTATTAAATTGTTCAGCAGCGGGACAGAGAGCTCTCAGTCTAGACAACCATGCTCTTTGCCTCAGCGCATGCGCCTCAATCAAACGTTTTTTTTACAGGGGCTATGCACTAAGCTCAATGGCTTTGTGTTCTGATTTGGCAAAAAAGCAGGTTCGTTAAAAAGTGAAGCCGGGGACGCGATTTACTAAGGCCTTGAGGCCATTTTTTAACGTACCTGCTCAAAATAGCTCAGAACAGCCACAGCGTACGTGTTGCTTTTTTCCCCCCTGCTAGCGTGCTTAACCTTTACGTACGCTAGCTGATAGAAAAAAAAAAGCCACATGTAACATTTGCATGGAGATTCTGTATCTCCATGCAAGGCTGTTACAGGCGATCGTACACTAAATAAATATATTTTAATAATAGTGTACATGAGCAGGGTGTCTCAGGACATGAACCGCATTGGTTTCAGGTCCGAGGACCCCCTACTTCAGGAGATATAGGCCCCGTTATGGGGTGCCGGTATCCCCTGCACTTTAAAGCTCCCGCGTCACGTGACCGGGACATTTAAATTCTGCAGGGGATACCGGCACCCCATAAGGGGGCCCATATCTCCTGAAGTAGGGAGTCCTCGGACCTGAAACCAATACGGTTCAGCTCAGGAGACCCCCTGCACATCTACACTAATATTAAAAAACACATAACAATAAATAATAATTAATTACTGTAGCGGCTATCCGCTATGGTAATGAAGCTGCTTTAATGTATTTTTAATAATATTGTGCAGGAGCAGGGGGTCCCCTGAGCTGAACCGCATTGATTTCTGCCTCAGATACCCCCTGCTACCCGAGTTACAGGCCCCGGTATGAGGCATCGGGTGCCAGTGCCGCCGCCATCTTTATAGCGTCCAAAACGCGACGTGGGCTCTATAAAGATGGCGTCCACACTGGCACCGATGCCCCAAACCGGGGCCTGTAACTCGGGAAGCAGGGGGTCTCTGATGCAGAAATCAATGCGGATCAGCTCAGGGGACCCCCTGCCCCTGCACACTATTATTAAAATTTACATTAATGTAGCTTCACTACCTTAGCGGATAGCCGCTAAGGCAATGAAGGGGTTAAGGCACATTAGCATGTTTATTGGGGACAATTGCCCCCATTAAACAACACACATCCCCCCCGCCCCCTAACACGTACAGTACTGTAATGGGCAAAATTACTATTATTCACATATGGATAATCATGCATTTGCCCATTTTAAATACATATAAATTACAATAAATACAGTCTATATATGACACTTACCTTTTACAGACACCCACGATGAAGGCCGTCTTCATCCTCATCTTCATCCTGCCCATGCCCCTCCGATGCTGCAAAACATACACAAGAATAAAAACATCCAATGTAATGTCCCCTAACCCCTTAATCACCATAGCGGTTATTAACCACTACAGTCATTAAGGGGTTAACCCACCCTCACCCACCACTCGGGAGGCCTACATACACTCCCCCACTAACCCCCCACCCCGTGAGGCCTAACCACCCTCACCCACTACCCAGCCGGGGGGCCTACCCACATACCCTTGGGGCCAATAACCCCTCCCCCCACCCCCAGTACCCACAATAAAAACAATACACAGCCCCACAATAAACATCATTCTATTTATTAAATACATTACCCACCCCCTGTGCCCCCACCCCATAAATACATGATTTATCCTTTTACATACAGGGTTCATACCCCAGCCCCATGCGAGTCCCCGGCGGGCTGGAGGGTCACCTGACAGACCTACAGGGTACCAGCAACATGTTTCACACAGGTTCTGGAGGACTGTTGGTGGGTCCCGCTAAGCGCCATGGCCCCCAGGTGGTCTCCTTGGGACACCGTGGGCCACAATTAGGTCCCCACGGTAGGCCCGCGGATGTCTGGGAGCCCCAGGTCAGACCCACAGGTATCTGCGGGGCCTCGGATGGTTCTCACGGGGGTCTGGGGAACTCACGAGTGCTCACTACGGGTCCGCGGTTCCCCCACGGATGTGGGACCACCGGTTCTTCCCAACACACTACGGGTCTGCGGTGCCCCCACGGATGTGGGACCACCGGTTCTTCCCCGCACACTACGGGTCCGCGGTGCCCCCACAGATGTGGGACCACCGGTTCATCCCCGCAGGTGTCACCCGTGGAACCACCAGCCTGATACCCGTGAGATACCCTAGGATACCGTAGGTGGTCTACAGAGGTCTCACGCAGAACCAAGGAATAAACCCTGAATGTAAAATAAATAAACCTGGCCTATACATTCAATACATACACCCCCCCCCCCAAACACCTACAGTACAATAATGTGCCAAATATCTATTATCCAGATAGGAAGAATAGATTATTTGCCCATTATTAAACACATTAACTAGCATATTAAAATAAATAAAGTACTGCACCGACACACTTTATTCGAGCAAATACCCAGTATGTACCTGGCAGATACCTGGAATGCGCCGCTCCTCACCTCTGACAAGCCTCGTTGTGTTTGCCTTCCCAGCCTGGGTTCATGCCTGGCTGACGGGCGGCTGATCTGTTAAATGATAATGATTAGGATTTAATAGGCTGCAATGCTTCGCGTGTCTACCAGATGGCATAAATTCATGAATTGTAATGCAGTATATATATATATACAGTGCAGTATTGCAGCCAGCGGGAATAAAATGCTTCAATCCCTGCTTGGAAAATACCTCAATGCACTCGGGCAGAAAACAGTCACAAACCTCAATACACCCGGGTATACCCGAATTCGTGGGACTAGCCCAGCTCGAATAAAGTGTGTCGCCAGTGTACTACTGACCTCATCAATAAGAAGCCCCCGTCGCCAGCAACATCCTTGTCTTTCGTTGCCCACAAAATACATAGCCAATACATAGCCAATACATTGCAATTATATTCAGATATCAATTAAACCCTTAAACACCTTGGGGCTAATGCAGAGAGCTGCGAGAAGCCCTATCTCGTGTGTTTTTCACCAAATATGCCTACAGCAATTTAGTAAATGGCGAAAAACTGGCGAGATGAGGAAAATCCGCCAGTTTTTGTTTTTTGGAACAAAAACTCGCCGTGCGGGTGGCGAGAAGCAATATCTCACCAGTTTTAAAACCGCCGTATTCAAGTAGCCCCGATCAGCATGTCGGCGCTGATCACGGCTATAAAATGGAGAGATCTTCTCCAAATCGCTGCTCCAACAAAACTTGGCAAAAAGCTGGCGCTGAGTGGCGATAGGGGACATAAAAAAAAAAACAGGCCCTTTTCCTGGCTGGGATTGATGCCGGGGGTCTCCAGAGCTGATTCTCAGTAATACCAGCACCGCAGCCCCCCGGCATGCATCCGAGGCAGGAAAAATGCATGTACAGCCCACTTCATTACCTTAGCTGCTAACCGCTAAGGCAATGAAGGGGTTAACCCACCGTGCCAGCTTTATTGTGGGTAGCAGGGGTGGGTGAAGGGGTATTTGGCCCTTGTTGTTTGTTTAGGGCTTGCAGGGGGGTTGCGGGTGCACTTAACACCTTCACGACCATAGCAGTTAATACCGCTACGGTCATGAAGGGGTTAAGGCCCCCCGCTACCCACCCGCAAGCCCTAAACAACCACCGTTGGGGCTAATACCCCCTTCACCCACACCCGCTACCCACAATTAAAAATACTCACACACAGCAGCCCCACACTAAATAAATATAAATATATCTAAATAAATAAATAAATATAAATAAATAAATGAATATAAATAAATAAATAAATATATACATATATATATATATATAACCCCAACAACCCTTAACATACACATATATATGCACATCAATGATACTGTAGGCCGGTGGTGGCCCTCGAGTGTTACCCGCAGGCCTACAGTACCAATTATGTGCCCCCCCCAAATTAATGTCAAAACACATACATACTTATAAAGAACCCCCCCCCCCTTAATACATATAGTATAGTAATGGCCAATATTACTATTATCCACAAATGGATAATAGTGAATGTGCCCATTTTAAATACATAAACACCAATCAATACATTAAATACATATAGTACTTACCCATGTCCGGCTGCCATGATGAAGGCCATCCTCATCTTCATCCTTCCCATGTCCCCTCCGCTGCTGCAAAACAGACACAAGAATAAAAAACATCCAATGTAATGTCCCATAACCCCTTAATCACCATAGCGGTTATTACCGCTACAGTCATTAAGGGGTTAACCCACCCTCACCCACCACTCGGGATGCCTACATACTCTCCCAAACTAACCTCAACCCCGAGAGGTCTAACCACCCTCACCCACTACCCACAAGGGAGGCCTACCCACATACCCTTGGGGAACCCCCCCCCACCCCCAGTACCCACAGTAAAAACAATACACAGCCCCACAATAAGCATCATTCTATTTATTAAATATATGACCCACCCCCTGTGACCCCCCATAAATACATGGTTTGTCATTTTACAAACAGGGTTCATAACACAGCCCCACACGAGTCCCTGGCGGGCTGGCGGGGCACCTAACAGACATACAGGGTACCAGCAGCTCGTTTCAAACAGGTTCTGGAGGCCTGCTGGTGGGTCCCGCCAAGCGCCATGGCCCCCAGGTGGTCTCCTTGGTCACCGTGGGCCACAATTGGATCCCCACGGTAGGCCCGCGGATGTCTGGGAGCCCCGGGTCAGACCCACAGGTGTCTGCAGGGCCTTGGGTGGTTCCCACGGGGGTCTGGGGAACTCACGAGTGCTCACTACGGGTCCGCGGTGCCCCCTCGGATGTGGGACCACCGCTTCATCCCCGCACCTATGGGTCTGCGGTGCCCCCACGGATGTGGGACCACCGTTTCATCCCCACAGACTACGGGTCCGCGGTTCCCCCACAGATGTGAGGCCACCGCTTCATCCCCGCAGGTGTCACCCGTGGAACCACCAGCCTGATACCCAAGGAGACCACAGGTGGTCTCCAGAGTTCTCACGCAGAACCACGGAACAAACCCTGAATGTAAAAAAAATAAACCTGGCCTATACATTCAATACATAACCCCCCCCCCAACACCTACAGTACAATAATGTGCAAAATAACTATTATCCAGATAGGGATAGTAGATTATTTGCCCAATATTAAACACATTAACTAGCATATTCAAATAAATAAAGTACTTCTGACCTCATCAATAAGAAGCCCCCGTCACCAGCAACATCCTGGTCTTTCGTTGCACACAATACATAGCCAATACAAAGCCAATACATTGCAATTACATTCAGATATCAATTAACCCCTTAAACACCGTATCGGATAATAACCGCAAAGGTAATTAAGGGGTTAAGCCACACTGGCCCGATACCCACCCTTCACCCATGAATGTGTACAGTGGCTTCATCATGCAACTATATATATATATATATATATATATATATATATATATATATATAGAGAGAGAGAGAGAGAAAGAGAGAGAGAGAAAGAGAGAGAGAGAGAGAGAGAGAGAGAGAGAGAGAGAGAGAGAGAGAGAGAGAGAGAGAGAGAGAGAGAGAGAGAGAGAGAGAGAGAGAGAGACATGATGAACCAATATACAAATAAATGTAGAAGGATTATCAAAAACATGCTGTACTACAAATAACCCTTCTCCATACAGACACAGTACAATAAAATCAATTTCCTTTAATAATCCTATCTGATCTTACTATCAAAATCCTCAAATGCCAATCAAAAACCTCTAATGACAATCAAAACATTGCATTTACATTGTATATATGATGCATACAATCTATGCACCATATACAGTACATTCTGCAAATGAATGTTAACAAGAACATTCAAAACAAAATACCAATACCTCCAAACAAGTATACTATTGTAACCACTCCAGTAAACATACATCAATTAGCATTCATTAATTACATCCCTAAACAATTTACATGCCATCCCTAACAATTAAACAATTAACAAATTCAAGCCTTGAACAGAACAATTTAGCCTGTGAAAAAATATATGTACCAACAATAATACAAAATTGAAAACCAAGGCTAACCCTGACCTCAAGTACACCATACAATATCACCAATTACATCTATCTAATTTTAAAATACATTATACACATATTAATGCATAGCAGCATAGACAAATTAATTTAAAATACATCAAATCAAGCTTTTAAAACAACATAATTTCTTACCCTGTATGTATATATCTCTCTAGACATACATACATATACATACAGTGGCAAGAAATGATAAAGCAAAGAATCAAAAATATACACATGTAAAAAGCCTTTAAAATAAACATCAAGTTAAATAAAATACATTTCTTTAGTTCACTTACCATTACTTGACCCCACCGACTCCCGTTGAACAGCTTACTCACGAACCAATCCACCAGGCACAGGAACCCATAAAATAATAAACCATAAAAAAATAAACATTACACTAAAAATCCAAATCAATCCACGGGTCTTCTATTTGTAATCCATCTTCATCAGTATTCTTCTTTTTTCTATCTTCTTCCGGGGTCTTCTTCCCGTCTTCGGCCACGCCCTGGTCTTCTTCTTCTGTAGGAGGTCCTTCCTCCTTGGCGTCTTGCTTCAAAATGAGACGACATAGGCTTTTAAAGGCCTATGACATCACATTTTCGTCATGGTTCCCATTGCCCTGATTGGGCCGTGAAAACCATGTGTTTTGGCCGAGAGAAAAAAAAATGATGATGTCACTTAAAGGCAATGAAAGCACAGCCAATCAGAATGGGTTTGCTTCAATTGCCTTTAGATGACGTCATTAAAAGAAACATGGCCGTCCTCACATGGTATGGTAGCCAATCAGAGCGTGGGAAGTCTATCCCTACTCTGATTGGCTCTAGTACCATGTGACAGGCTTTCAATGTCGTCACATTCGTTCTCCCCCAAGCCTCTGTCACATGGTATACTAGAGCCAATCAGAGTTGGGATGGAGTTTCCACGCCCTGATTGGCTACCGTACCATGTGAGGACGGCCATGTTTATTTTAATGATGTCATCTTAAAGGCAATGGAAGCAAAGCCATTCTGATTGGCTGTGCTTTCATTGCCTTTAAGTGACGTCATCATTTTTATTTTTGCTCGGCCAAAACACATGGTTTTCACGGCCCAATCAGGGCCGTGGAAACCATGCCGAAAATGTGACGTCATAGGCCTTTAAAAGCCTATGTCGTCTCATTTTGAAGCAAGACGCCGAGGAGGAAGGACCTCCTACAGAAGAAGAAGACCAGGGCGTGGCCAAAGACGGGAAGAAGACCCCAGAAGAAGATAGAAGAAAGAAGAATACAGATGAAGATGGATTAAAAATTGAAGACCCGTGGATTGATTTGGATTTTTAGTGTAATGTTTATTTTTTTATGGTTTGTTATTTTATGGGTTCCTGTGCCTGGTGAATTGGTTCGTGAGTAAGCTGTTCAACGGGAGTCGGTGGGGTCAAGTAATTGTAAGTGAACTAAAGAAATGTATTTTATTTAACTTGATTTTTATTTTAAAGGCTTTTTACATGTGTATTTATTTATTTATTTATTTATGGTATATCATTTCTTGCCACTGTATGTATGCATGTATGTATGTATGTCTAGAGAGATATACTGTACATACAGGGTAAGAAATTTTGTTGTTTTAAAAGCTTGATTTGCTGTGTTTTAAATTAATTTGGCACTGCTGCTGTGCTTAAATGTGTGTATAATGTATTTTAAAATTAGAAAGAAGTAATTGTTGCTATTGTATGGTGTAGATTAGGTCATGGCGAGGCTTGCTTTTCTATATTGTATTCTTGTTGGTACTTATATTTTTTCACAGGATAAATTGTTCTGTTCAATGCTTGAATTAGTTAATTGTTTCATTGTTAGGGATGGAATGTAAATTGTTTAGGTATGTAATTAATGAATGCTAATTGATGTATGTTTACTGGATTGGTTACAATAGTATACTTGTTTGGAGGTATTGGTATTTTGTTTTGAATGTTCTTGTTAACATTCATTTGCAGAATGTATATGGTGCATAGATTGTATGCATCATATATACAATATAAATGCTATGTTTTCAGTGGCATTAGAGGTTTTTTATTGGCATTTGAGGATTTTGATTGTAAGATCAGATAGGATTATTAAAGTAAATTGATTTTATTGTAGTGTGTCTGAATGGAGAAGTGTTATTTGTAGTACAGCATGTTTTTGATAACCCTTCTACATTAATTTGTATATTGGTTCATCATGTGTGTGTATATATATATATCTTTCTCGCTCTCTCTCTCTGTATATATATATATATATAGTTGCATGATGAAGCCACTGTACACATTCATGGGTGAATGGTGGGTATCGGGCCAGAGTGGCTTAACCCCTTAATTACCTTTGCGGTTATTATCCGATAAGGTGTTTAACGGGTTAATTGATATCTGAATGTAATTGCAATGTATTGGCTTTGTATTGGCTATGTATTTGGTGTGCAAAGAAAGACCAGGATGTTGCTGGCGACGGGGGCTTCTTATTGATGAGGTCAGTAGTACTTTATTTGTTTGAATATGCTAGTTAATGTGTTTAATAATGGGCAAATAATCTATTATCCCTATCTGGATAATAGTTATTTTGCACATTATTGCACTGTAGGTGTTGGGGGGGGGGGGGTGTATGTATTGAATGTATAGGCCAGATTTATTTTTTTTACATTCAGGGTTTGTTCCGTGGTTCTGCGTGAGACCTCTGGAGACCACCTGTGGTCTCCTCGGGTATCTAACGGGTATCAGGCTGGTGGTTCCACGGGTGACACCTGCGGGGATGGAGCAGTGGCCTCACATCTGTGGGGGCACCACGGACCTGTAGTCTGTGGGGATGAAGCGGTGGTCCCACATCCGTGGGGGCACCACGAACCCATAGGTGCTGGGATGAAGCGGTGGTCCCATATCCGAGGGGGCACCGCGGTCCGTAGTGAGCACTCGTGAGTTCCCCAGACCCCCGTGGGAACAACTCGAGGCCCCGCAGACACCTGTGGGTCTGACCCGGGGCTCCCAGGCATCCACGGGCCTACCGTTGGGAACCCAATTGTGGCCCACGGTGACCCAAGGAGACCACCTGGGGGCCATGGTACTTGGCGGGACCCACCAACAGGCCCCCAGAACCTGTTTGAAACGAGCTACTGGTATCCTGTAGGTCTGTCAGTTGCCCCGCCAGCCGGTCGGGGACTCGGGTGGGGCTGTGTTATGAACCCTGTTTGTAAAAGGATAAATCATGTATTTATGGGGGGGCACAGGGGGTGGGTAATGTATTTAATAAATAGAATTAAGCTTATTGTGGGGCTGTGTATTGTTTTTATTGTGGGTACCGGGGGTGGGGGGCATATTTTCCCCAATGGTATGTGGGTAGGCCTCCCTTGTGGGTAGTGGGTGAGTGTGATTAGGCCTCATGGGGTGGGGGGTTTGTGTGGGAGGGTATGTAGGCCTCACGAGTGGTGGGTGAGGGTGGGTTAACCCCTTAATGACTGTAGAGGTTAATAACCGCTATGGTGATTAAGGGGTTAGGGGACATTACTTTGGATGTTTTCATTCTTGTGTCTGTTTTGCAGCAGCGGAGGGGACATGGGCAGGATGAAGATGAGGATGCCTTCATCGTGGCAACCGGAAATGGGTGAGTGCTATATGTACACTACCGACACACTTTATTAAAGTGTGGCCGGTACCGCAAGCCGGGAGATTTCCCGGCTTGCTAGTGGCCGCCCCTCGGCGTGCCGCGCGTCATAGACGCGCGGTCTCGCGTCTTCGGGAGCGTGCGCCCCCTGCACGCGCGTCCAGGGGCTCCCCGAGGGAGCCCTGGTGTCCCGCGATCGCGGGACAGCGGCAGGGGGTTCCGGGGGACCCGGCGGACCCGGCAGCGGTAGGGAGAGCGCCCCGATCGGAGGGCGCTCTTCCGCTGCTTCGGCGCGCGCCCGTCACTCACGGGCGCGCTCCAGGCTACTGCTGCGGCCAAGAACGGGCAAATGCTCGAATAAACTTGGCCGCAGCAGTATTTAATGTATTTATTTTTGTTTATGTATTTTAAATACACAGGGGGTGTATGTTGTTTATTGCAATGTTTATTGGGGGCAATTGTCCCCAATAAACATGCTATTCTGCCTTAACCCTTCATTGCCTTAGCGGCTATTCGCTATGGTAATGAAGCAGCATTTCTGTATTTTAATAATATTGTGCGGGAATAGGGGGTCCCCTGAGCTGAATCGCATTGATTTGTGGCTCAGAGACCCCCTGCTCACAGTACACTATTATTAAAAATACATTCATGTTGCTTCGTTACCGTAGCACATAGCCGCAAAGGTAAGGAACGAGTCTTTATTGATATGGGTGTTTTACTCATAGTGTAGATGTGCAGAGGGTCTCCGGAGCTGAACAGCTTTGGTTTTAGGGCCGGGGACCCCCTGCTTCCCGAGATACAGGCCTCTTTAGGGGGTGCCAGTATCCCTCTGCTTTGTTTACATTCAGCGGTCACGTGATCGGGACCTTTTAAATGCAGAGGGATACCGGCACCTCATAACGGGGCCTGTATCTCGGGAAGCAGGGGGTCCCCGCACCTGAAACCAATGCGGTTCAGCTCCGGAGACCCCCTGCACATGTACACTATGAATAAAAATGTATTTTAATTAATTTTTAATGTGCCGATGTTTGCGCAGAGAGAGCAGCGGATCTCTCTCTGCTGCAAACACATCACGCCAGGGGACGGCTTCTCGGCAGTGTCTCGCCAGGCAGCCGTCTCGCCACCGGTTACTAGCCATTTTATCAAATGGTGGTGGCGCATTCATTCGCCAGGGATTCGGCCCTTCCTGCATACAGCGAGGTTAACACGCCAAAAACATGGCAAATTCAAACCCTGGCGAATGCAATTTTTCGGACCTTTCTGCATAGGCCCCTTATCGGATAATAAACGCAAAGGTAATTAAGGGGTTAAGCCACACTGGCCCGATACCCACCCTTTACCCATTCATTTGTACAGTGGCTTCATCATGCAACTAAATATATATACAGTTCTATGACAACTTCAATACTTTCCACCCGACCATCAACCTCAAACTCACCCATTCCCCGGATGAAGTACATTTTCTAGACACCACGATTACTATAAAGAACAACCAATTACAGACTTCTGTATACCGCAAACCTACAGACAGAGCCAGCTATTTGAGGAACAACAGCTTCCACCCGACACACACCAAACATGCAACCATCTACAGTCAAGCCATACGATACAACCGGATATGCTCCGACACAGCAGACAGAGACCAGCGGATTAAAGCCTTGAGATCAGACTTTATAAACCGTGGATATAACCACAGAATTGTAGACCAGCAAATTCACAAAGCCACCAGAATACCAAGAAGTGATCTCCTTGAATACAAACAGAAGGAGACAAGCGACAGGGTTCCTTTGGTGGTCACATATAACCCACACCTAGGAGCCCTACGCAAGATCGCCAGGAAACTACAACCCATCCTCCAGGAAGATACAAGACTGCAACAGGTCTTCCCTGAAGCACCCTTATTATCATACAGACAACCCCATAATCTCAAGAATATTATGGTGAGGAGTAAAGTATTCAGCAGTACAACTGAATGCGGGACAAAACCATGCCAGGACCCAAGATGCAAAACCTGCGCAATGCTCTACACAGCGGACACAATACAAATACCACACAAGAATCGGGAATACAAAATCAGAGGAGGGTTCACCTGTTCCTCCAGCAATGTCGTGTACCTCATCATGTGCATGAAATGCCCAGGGGGCTGCTACTACATAGGTGAGACAGGACAGGGGCTAAACAAGAGAATGAACCTGCATCGCCACAGCATCACACGCGGAACAAGAGACAGTCTTGGCCATACTCTGGCCATAAGATGAACGATCTGAGGGTTGCCATACTCAAAGGTAATCTTAAAACCCCGAAAGAGAGACGGTTGCATGAATACAAATTTATACAACTGTTCGGGACACTTAGCAGTGGCCTAAACAGAGATCGAAATTTTATGAGTCATTACTGACACTAGCGAACTCTCTTCCCATGAGCGCTAAAGACCATGTCTGTACATACTGTGCTATATATATGCACACACAGCTGTCTCTCACACATACTAATACTCCTTATTTTTCCATCCATATACACCAATAGGGACCACATAGTATCCACACACACTTTTAGTTGTGCTACAAACTCTCACATTTCCACACCCACCCACACCATTTATATCCCTCTCACTCCACACACACCTTGTGTAGAGCACTGTTTATACTGTGGGCTCTCCATTCATTTTTATTCACACTGATACACATACACACTCTTTCTTCACTTGCTTTCAGTTACCCTTTGACACCTCTAGCCATAAAACACATCCACACCGGGGGAAGGACAAGCACAGATAACATTCCAAGAGACACTGCTTTTAAGTTATCCTTGCTTCATTCATTGTAACATCGCCGGAAGAAGAGATCAGTGTATCTCGAAAGCTCGCACAAATAAAAGCATTTCGTTAGCCACAGAACGGTATCATCTATTTATTTTTTGATTATTGAAGCTCGGCTAACACGGTACTGATACCTCTACTGTACATGTATATATATATATATATATATATATATATATATATATATATATATATATATATATATATATATATATATATATATATATATATATATATATATATATATATATATTATATATATATATATATATATATATATATATATATATATGTGCTCAAAGCTGTGACCAGCAAGCTTAAGCCTATAGGGAACCATGTTAAAAATGGTTATTGAGGCAAAAAGTGACACTGTGTGCTCATTTGCATGTCATTTCCCAGAATCCCTTGCTGCAGTGGAAGTGCTGTATGCTGGGTGATAATGAGGAAAGGCGGGTTGCAGACCTGCCTAAGACATGCAGATGAGCATACAGTTATATTTGCATATATATATACAGAGAGAGAGAGAGAGTTATATATATATATATATACACACACACATGATGAACCAATATACAAATAAATGTAGAAGGGTTATCAAAAACATGCTGTACTACAAATACCACTTCTCCATACAGACACACTACAATAAAATCAATTTCCTTTAATAATCCAATCTGATCTTCCAATCAAAAACCTCAAATGCCAATTAAAAACCTCAAATGCCACTCAAAACATTGCATTAACATTCTATACATCATGCTTACAATCTATGCACCATGTACATTCTGCAAATGAATGTTAACAATAACATATTCCAAACAAAATACCAATACATCCAAAAAAGTATACTATTTAAACCAATCCAGTAACCATAAATCAATTAGCATTCATTAATTAAATCCCTAAACAATTTACATTCCATCCCTAACAATTAAACAATTAACTAATTCAATCGTTGAACAGAACAAGTTATCCTCTGACAAAATATAAGTACCAACAATAATACAATATACAAAAGTAAGCCTCACCCTGTCCTAAAATACACCATACAATAGCAAAAATTACATCTATCTAATTTTAAAATACATGACACACACATTTATGCATAGCAGCATAGCCTAAATAATTTAAAACACAGCAAATCAAGCTTTTAAAACAACATCATTTCTTACCCTGTATGTATATATCGATCTAGACATACATACATGCATACATACATACAGTGGCAAGAAATGATATACCAAAAATAAATAAATACACACCCCAGGAGACCACCTGGGGGCCATGGCGCTAGGCGGGACCCACCAACAGGCCTCCAGAACCTGTGTGAAACATGTTGCTGGTACACTGGCGACACACTTTATTCGAGCTCGGCTAGTCCCACGAATTTGGGTATACCCGGGTGTATTGAGGTTTGTGACTGTTTTCTGCCCGAGTGCATTGGGTTATTTTCCAGGCAGGGATTGAAGCATTTTATTCCCGCTGGCTGCAATACTGCACAGTATATATATATATATATATATATATATATACTGCATTACAATTCATGAATTTATGCCATCTGGTAGACACGCGAAGCATTGCAGCCTATTAAATCCTAATCATTATCATTTAACAGATCAGCCGCCCGTCAGCCAGGCATGAACCCAGGCTGGGAAGGCAAACGCAACGGGGCTTGTCAGAGGTGAGGAGCAGCGCATTCCAGGTATCTGCCATGTACATACTGGGTATTTGCTCGAATAAAGTGTGTCGGTGCAGTACACTGTAGGTCTGTCAGGTGACCCACCAGCCCGTCGGGGACTCGCGTGGGGCTGGGGTATGAACTCTGTACAGTACCGACACACTTTATTCTTGCTTGGCTAGTCCCGCGAATTCGGGTATACCCGGGTGTATTCAGGTTTCTGATCGTTTTCTGCCGGATTGCATTGCATTATTTTCCCGTCAGGGATTTAAGCCTTTTATTCCGGCTGGCTGAAATACTGCAATGCCGTGTAAATACACATGGGGGCGCTTGCGAGCTGTTCTCTTTGAAGCCGTCCCCTATAATGAATTGTAATGCAGTATACTGCACCGACACACTTTATTCGAGCAAATACCCGGTATGTACCTGGCAGATACCTGGAATGCGCCGCTCCTCACCTCTGACAAGCCCCGTTGCATTTGCCTTCCCAGCCTGGGTTCATGCCTGGCTGACGGGCGGCTGATCTGTTAAATGATAATGATTAGGATTTAATAGGCTGCAATGCTTCGCGTGTCTACCAGATGGCATAAATTCATGAATTGTAATGCAGTATATATATATGTACTGTGCAGTATTGCAGCCAGCGGGAATAAAATGCTTCAATCCCTGCCGGAAAATGACTCAATGCACTCGGGCAGAAAACAGTCACAAACCTCAATACACCCGGGTATACCCGAATTCGTGGGACTAGCCGAGCTCGAATAAAGTGTGTCGCCAGTGTATATACTGTATACACTGGCGACACACTTTATCGCAGTGCGGCCAGATCCGCAAGCCGGGAGATTTCCCGGCTTGCTAGTGGCCGCCCCTCGGCGTGCCGCGCGTCATAGACGCGCGGTCACGCATCTTCGGGAGCCTGCGCCCCCTGAACGCGCGTCCAGGGCTCCCCGAGGGAGCCCTGGTGTCCCGCGATCGCGGGACAGCGGCAGGGGGTTCCGGGGGACCCGGCGGACCCGACAGCGGTAGGGAGAGCGCCCCGATCGGAGGGCGCTCTTCCGCTGCTTCGGCGCGCGCCCGTCACACTCGGGCGCGCGCCAGGCTACTGCTGCGGCACAGAACGGGCAAATGCTCGAATAAACTGTGCCGCAGCAGTATATATATACTGTATAACAACAACCCCTATAAGCCCTAACATACAGTACTGTACACATACAGTACTGTATATGCACATACATAAATGATACTACTGTATGGGCGGCGGGGGCGAGATGTGTTTGCAGCAGAGAGAGATCCGCTGCTCTCTCTCTGCGCAAACATCCGCACATTAAAAATTATTTATGCAGAGCAGAGGGATACCGGCACACCCTAAAGCGGCCTGTATCTCGGGGAGCAGGGGTTCCCCAGACCTGAAACCAGTGCGGTTCTGCTCTGGAGACCCTCTGTACATGTACAGTATCAATAAAACACATACAGTATACAGTATAAATAAACACTCGTTCTTTGCCTTAGCGGCTATGCGCTATGGTAAAGAAGCAGCATTTCTGTATTTTAATAATATTGTACAGTGAGCAGGGGGTTCCCTGAGCCAGAAATTAATGCTCAGGGACCCCCCCTGCTCCTGCTCAATATTATTAAATATACAGAAATGCTGCTTCATTACCATAGCGGATAGCCGCTAAGGCAATGAAGGGGTTAACCCACCGTGCCCGCTTTATTGTGTGTAGTGGGTGGGGATGGGTGAGGGGGGTATTTGGCCCTTGGTGTGAGATTAGGACTTGCGGGGGGGTTGTGGGTGCACTTAACCCCTTCACGACCGTAGCAGTTAATACCGCTACGGTCATGAAGGGGTTAAGCCCTCCCGCTACCCCCCCGCAAGCCCTAAACAAGCACCGTTGGGGCTAATACCCCATTCACCCACCCCCGCTACCCACAATAAAAAAATACACACACACAGCAGCCTCCAAAAAATAAATAAATAACTCTAAATAAATAAATAAATAAATGACAATAAATACATTTGAAATACATTTTTATTGATAGTGTACATGTGCAGGGGATCTCCGGAGCTGAACCGCGTTGGTTTCAGGTCTGGGGACCCCCTGCTCCCCGAGATACAGCCCCCTTTAGGGGGTGCCGGTATCCCTCTGCTTGGTTTAAAGGGCCCGACCACGTGATTGCGGCCTGTAAACCAAGCAGAGCAGAGGGATACCGGCACCCCCTAAAGGGGCCTGTATCTCGGGGAGCAGGGGGTCCCCAGACCTGAAACCAGTGCGGTTCTGCTCTGGAGACCCTCTGCACATGTACAGTATCAATAAAACACATACAGTATACAGTATAAATAAACACTCGTTCTTTACCTTAGCGGCTATGCGCTATGGTAAAGAAGCAGCATTTCTGTATTTTAATAATATTGTACAGTGAGCAGGGTTTCCCTGAGCCAGAAATTAATGCTCAGGGACCCCCCCTACTCCTGCTCAATATTATTAAAAATACAGAAATGCTGCTTCATTACCATAGCGGATAGCCGCTAAGGCAATGAAGGGGTTAACCCACCGTGCCCGCTTTATTGTGGGTAGTGGGGATGGGTGAGGGGGGTATTTGGCCCTTGGTGTGAGTTTAGGACGTGCGGGGGGGTTGCGGGTGCACTTAACCCCTTCACGACCGTAGCAGTTAATACCGCTACGGTCATGAAGGGGTTAAGCCCTCCCGCTACCCCCCCACAAGCCCTAAACAAGCACCGTTGGGGCTAATACCCCATTCACCCACCCCCGCTACCCACAATAAAAAAAATACACACACACAGCAGCCGCCAAAAAATAAATAAATAAATCTAAATAAATAAATGACAATAAATACATTTGAAATATATTTTTATTGATAGTGTACATGTGCAGGGGGTCTCTGGAGCTGAACCGCGTTGGTTTCAGGTCTGGGGACCCCCTGCTCCCCGAGATACAGCCCCCTTTACGGGGTGCCGGTATCCCTCTGCTTGGTTTAAAGGGCCCGACCACGTGATCGCGGCCTGTAAACTAAGCAGAGCAGAGGGATACCGGCACACCATAAAGGGGCCTGTATCTCGGGGAGCAGGGGGTCCCCAGACCTGAAACCAGTGCGGTTCTGCTCTGGAGACCCTCTGCACATCTACACTATCAATAAAAATGTATTTTAAATGTATGTATTTATATTCATTTATTTATTTAGATTTATTTATTAATTGTGCTGCTGCTGCAAGTCCTAAACTCACACCAAGGGCCAAACACCTTCCTCACCCCCAATAAAAAAAATTCACGCACAGCAGCCCCACAATTAATAAATAAATCTAAATAAATAAATAAATACATGGAGAGAAATAAATATATACTGTATATATATACTGGATATATATACAGTATATATATAATAACAATCCCTATACATATACAGTATATACTGTGTATATATATATATACTGTATACATATATAGATATATATAGATATATATATAGATATATACAGTATACAGTATATATACACACATGATGAACCAATATACAAATACATGTAGAATGGTTATCAAAATCATACTGTCCTACAGATAACGCTTCTCTATACAGACAATAATAATAATCCATTTAATAATCCTAACTGATTTTACAATATAAAACATAACATTCCAATCCACACAGTACATTGCATTTACATTGTATAAATGATGCATAAAATCTATGCACCATATACATTCTGCAAATGAATGTTAACAATATAATTGCAAGCTACTCTACCAGTAAATACAAACACTTCCAAACAAGTCAACTATTTTAACTAATCAAGTAAACAAAAATCAATATATACTGTAAGTACCAACCAGAAAACACAATTTAAAACCAAAGCTAACCCTTACAATACCAAGGATTACATCTATCTAATTGTAAAAAAACCTTATACTGTACTTTATACACAGCATTGCAATAAACAAAATACATGATGAACAATACAGTACATTCCCTGTATCTCCCTGCCTTCAGTGTAATCTGTTTAAAGCCCCCTCCCCCCTAATGTTTCTGTTAAACAGATTACACTGAAGGCAGAGAGATGTAAAGGCCTAAAGCCCCCTCCCCCCTAATGTTTCTGTTAAACAGATTACACTGAAGGCAGAGAGATGTAAAGGCCTAAAGGCCCCTCCCCCCTAATGTTTCTGTTAAACAGATTACACTGAAGGGAGAGAGATTTTACAGAAACACACATTAGGGGGGAGGGGGCTTTAAACAGATTACACTGAAGGCAGAGAGATATTTCTGTTATCAGTAAATCTCCCTCCCTGCTGTCAGTGCAGTGTATGTAAATGTGGGGAGGGGGGGGGACCCAATGTGCATACTGTGAGGTCTAACCACCCTCACCCCTTACCCACATACCGTTACCCCCCCATCCTGGCCATGGCCCCCCCGCTTCTGCAAAACAGACACAAAAATTAAAACATCCAAAGTAATGTCCCCTAACCCCTTAATTACCATAGCGGTTATTAACCGCTACAGTCATGAAGGGGTTCACCCACCCTCACCCACCACTCGGGATGCCTACATACCCTCCCACACTAACCCCCCCCATGAGGCCTAACCACCCAGTCAGTACCCACAAGGGAGGCCTACCCACATACCTTTGGGGAAACACCCCACCCCCAGTACCCATAATAAAAACAGTACAATGACCCACAATAAACAGCATTATATTTATTAAATACATTACCCACCCCCTGTGCCCCCCCCCCCATAAATACAAGATTTATCCTTTTACATACAGGGTTCATAACGCAGTCCCACGCTAGTCCCCGGTGGGCTGGCAGGGCACCTGGACAGACCTACAGTTTACCAGCAGCCCTTTTTACACAGGTTCTGGAGGCCTGCTGGTGGATCCTGCCAGTACCATGGCACCCAGGTGGTCTCCTTGGGTGACCGTGGGCCACAATTGGGTCTCCACGGTAGGCCCAAGGATGTCTGGTAAAACCTACAGGTGTCTGCGGGGCCTCGGGTGGTTCCCTCGGGGGTCTGGGGAACTCACAGGTGCTCACTATGGGTCCGCGGTGCCCCCACAGAAGTGGGACCACACATCATCATCCCCGCACCTACGGGTCGGCGGTGCCCCCACAGAAGTGGGACCACACATCGTCATCCCCGCAGACTACGGGTCCGCGGTGCCCCCACAGAAGTGGGACCACACATCATCATCCCTGCATGTGTCACCCGTGGAACGACCAGCCTGATACCCTTGGGATACCCGAGGATACCCACAGGTGGTCTCCAGAGGCCCCACGCAAAACCACGGAATCAAACCCTGAATGTAAAAAAAATTATCCTGGCCTATACATTCAATACATACACCCTCCCCCCCAACACCTACAGTACAATAATGTGCAAAATAACTATTATCCAGATATGGATAAAATATTAATTGCCCATTATTAAAAACATTAACTAGCATATTCAAATAAATAAAGTACTACTGACCTCATCAATACGAAGTTTCCGTTGCCAGCAAAATCCTTGTCTTGTCCACAACATACATAGCAAATACAAAGCCAATACATTGCAATTACATTCAGATATCAATTAACCCCTTAAACACCTTATCAGATAATAACCGCAAAGGTGATTAAGGGGTTAAGCCACACAGGCCCGATACCCACCCTTCACCCATGAATTTGTACTGTGGCTTCATCATGCAACTATATATATATATATATATACTGTATATATATACAGAGAGACAGAGAGAAAGAGAGAGAGATATATACAGTATATATATATATATATATATATATATATATATATATATATATATATATATATAGCTAAACCCCGTTATAACGCGGGTCTCAGGGTCCACCCCGAGACCACCGCGTTACTAATGGGGTCGCGAAAAAAAAAATGGCCGCCGCTTTAACGTAGATTCCTCCCGCGGGACAGGAGATGGGAGCGGGCATGTCCCTCCGGTCCCCGCTTCCCCCTGTCACCGCGGGACTGCCCGCGGGGCAGGAGATGGGAGCGGGGATGTCCCTCCGGTCCCCGCTTTCCCCTGTCACCGCGGGACAGCCCGCGGGGCAGGAGATGGGAGCGGGGATGCCCCTCCGGTCCCGGCTTCCCCCTGAATAGAAAAAAAAAACGCTATACAACCAGTTTCCAGCTCCCTGCCGCGCGACCTCCCCACCGACGCCACCACCGCAACGGCAGTACTTTCTGGTACTACAGTATATTTAAAATCACCACGGTCTGAAGTGTAAGTGTCTGTTAGTGTGTGTAAGTGTCTGTGAGTGTGTGTAAGTGTCTGTGAGTGTGTGTAAGTGTGCATAAGTGTGTGTAAGTGTGTGTGAGTGTGTGTGAGTGTGTGTGAGAGTCTGTAAGTGTGTGTAAGTGTCCGAGTGTGTGTGTAAGTGTGTGTAAGTGTCTGTGAGTGTGTGTAAGTGTGCATAAATGTGCATAAGTGTGTGTAAGTGTGTGTGAGTGTCTGTGAGTGTCTGTGAGTGTCTGTAAGTGTGTGTAAGTGTCTGTGAGTGTGTGTAAGTGTCTGTGAGTGTGTGTAAGTGTCTGTGAGTGTGTGTAAGTGTCTGTGAGTGTCTGTGAGTGTGTGTAAGTGTGCATAAGTGTGTGTAAGTGTGTGTGAGTGTCTGTGAGTGTCTGTGAGTGTCTGTGAGTGTCTGTAAGTGTGTGTAAGTGTCTGTGAGTGTGTGTAAGTGTCTGAAGACCGCTAAACCCCCCCCCCCCCCCCCGCCGCAGCACAGGGCCCTCGCGCAGCAGTACAGGGCCCGCTGTAGCCGCAGCGCAGGGCCCCGCCACCCCCCCACAGCACAATGACTTCCCACCCCCTTAACTTTGTCAAACAAAAGTCACAAGACGTTGTACAGGCAAAATATTTTCTTAACTACCTAGAGGAAGGTCACCACTACGGTACATCTGTTAAAGTGCAGTTGTCTGTTTATTTCTATATAATAATTGCACCAGCTAATAGTGCTTAATACATAAGTATGATGGTTAGAAAAACAAACGCATACATTCTCAGTAAAGTGTAAATAGCTCATCAGTGAAATACAGGAAAGAAATGTTATACTGCCGATGTTCACATTTTCCTGTATACGGAAAGTACTACAGTGTGTGTGCAGTGTGTGTGCAGTGTGTGTGCAGTGTGTGTGCAGTGTGTCAGTGTGTGCAGTGTGAGCAATGAGCAGTGTGTGTGCAGTGTGTGTGCAGTGTGCAGTGTGTGTGCTGTGTGTCAGTGTGTGGAGTGTGAGCAATGAGCAGTGTGTGTGCAGTGTGCAGTGTGTGTGCAGTGTGCAGTGTGTGTGCAGTGTGTCAGTGTGTGCAGTGTGAGCAATGAGCAGTGTGTGTGCAGTGTGCAGTGTGTGTGCAGTGTGTCAGTGTGTGCAGTGTGAGCAATGAGCAGTGTGTGTGCAGTGTGCAGTGTGTGTGCAGTGTGTGTGCAGTGTGTCAGTGTGTGCAGTGTGAGCAATGAGGAGTGTTTGTGCAGTGTACAGTGTGTGTGCAGTGTGTCAGTGTGTGCAGTGTGAGCAATGAGCAGTGTGTGTGCAGTGTGTGTGCAGTGTGTGTGCAGTGTGTGTGCAGTGTGTGTGCAGTGTGTGTGCAGTGTGTCAGTGTGTGCAGTGAGGAGTGTGTGTGCAGTGTACAGTGTGTGTGCAGTGTGTCAGTGTGTGCAGTGTGAGCAATGAGCAGTGTGTGTGCAGTGTGCAGTGTGTGTGCAGTGTGTCAGTGTGTGCAGTGTGAGCAATGAGCAGTGTGTGTGCAGTGTGCAGTGTGTGTGCAGTGTGCAGTGTGTGTGCAGTGTGTCAGTGTGTGTGCAGTGTGAGCAATGAGCAGTGTGTGTGCAGTGTGCAGTGTGTGTGCAGTGTGCAGTGTGTGTGCAGTGTGTCAGTGTGTGCAGTGTGAGCAATCAGCAGTGTGTGTGCAGTGTGTGTGCAGTGTGTGTGCAGTGTGCAGTGTGTGTGCAGTGTGTGTGCAGTGTTTCAGTGTGTGCAGTGTGAGCAATGAGGAGTGTGTGTGCAGTGTACAGTGTGTGTGCAGTGTGTCAGTGTGTGCAGTGTGAGCAATGAGCAGTGTGTGTGCAGTGTGTGTGCAGTGTGTGTGCAGTGTGTCAGTGTGTGCAGTGTGAGCAATGAGGAGTGTGTGTGCAGTGTACAGTGTGTGTGCAGTGTGTCAGTGTGTGCAGTGTGAGCAATGAGCAGTGTGTGTGCAGTGTGCAGTGTGTCAGTGTGTGCAGTGTGAACAATGAGCAGTGTGTGTGCAGTGTGCAGTGTGTGTGCAGTGTGTGTGCAGTGTGTCAGTGTGTGCAGTGTGAGCAATGAGCAGTGTGTGTGCAGTGTGCAGTGTGTGTGCAGTGTGGCAGTGTGAGCAATGAGCAGTGTGTGTGCAGTGAGTGTGTGCAGTGTGTGCAGTGTGCAAAAAAAAAATTCTCTCTCACTTTGAATCCTGGCTCTCTTTCTTTCTTTCTCTCCTCAGACTCCCCTGTTCTTCTCCTTGGGGACTTCAATTGCCACATTGATGACCCCTCTCTCTCTTGGGCTTCCCGCTTTCTTTCTCTTACCTCTTCTTTTGGCCTTCAACAGTGGACTGCAGCCAGCACCCACAAGGATGGCCACTACTTAGACCTGGTTTTCACTAAAAACTTCTCTCTCTCTGATTTCTCCATTTCCCCTTTTCCTCTCTCTGACCATCATCTCATCTCATTCTCTTTATCTCGCTTCTCCCCTTCTCCACCTCCATCTACCCCCCGGTTCTGCAGAAACCTGCGCTCTATTCACTTACCTGACTTTGAGTCCACTTTACACTCCTCCCTCTCCTCTCTCAGCTCTGCTACAGACCCTGACAACCTGGTCAGAAAGTACAACTCTGTCTTGTCCTCGTCTCTTGATCTACATGCCCCGCTTTCTCTCTGCCGCCCTCGCCCTTCTAACCCTAGACCCTGACTAAATTCCCACACACGCATGCTGCGTTCCTCCACTCGTTCCTCTGAACGCCTCTGGAGGAAGTCTCACACTCTCGCAGACTTCCTTCACTACAAATTTATGCTATCCTGTTTCAACTCTGCCCTCTCGCAAGCTAAACAAGCCTACTTTTCTGCACTAATCAACATGCACAAGTCTAACCCACGCCGACTGTTCTCTGTCTTTTTTTTTTTTTCACAAATCTTTTTTTATTGGGTACATTTTCAGTATACAGGCGAACAACTTGAAAAAGTTTGTGCTGTTACATGTACATTGTGTCGCACATTATTCACATATATTGTTTACATATTTTTCATATATTAATCATACATTTTTCTTAACTCTGAATTCAAGCTTGGATTCATTTTTTGCTCTGAGTGCGAGCGATTGTGTTTTCTCCGGGTCTGTTTCCCTCATTACATACTTGTATTACACTTTTTGTATACGTTTTTCTCCAGCTCGATTCCTATCTAATTAACCTTAAACTTTAACCTTGTATTCTAACCTAACTTGTCGTGTTGGTCTTGTTCACCCCTTTCCGTCCTCTGTCTCCAGTCTTTACTCTAAACTAGACTGTCCCCTGTCTGCGAGTCTCTTTCCTCGAGGAACCAGTCCCATCTCTGGCGGAACTCTTTCGTTGTTCTGTTTCTGTCTGTGGACGTCTCCAGTTTGTCTATTGTCATTAGTTTGTATAGTGTGTCATGTAGTTGTTCCATTGAGGGCTGTTGTGTTTGTATCCAATTTATCATAATGGTCTTTCTTGCCGCTAGTAGTATAATCTCTGTGGGTCTGGTTACTGCTCTGCTGATTTGTTTGCCCTCCGTCCAGTTCTCTATATTTGCAAATATAATAGGTATTGGGTCCTTTGTCCATGAGACTTTTAATTTTGTTTTCATATAGTCTAGCACTTGGTCCCAATATCTAGATATATGTATGCATGTCCAGAGGCAGTGTTTAAGGTCCGCCTTTGGTGTCTTGCATTTAGGGCAAAACGTGGTGTCCTCTGTCCTGGTCTTTATCTGTCGTTTAAATGCTATGTATGCTCTATGTGTTATTTTGTATTGCATTTCTCTCCATGTCTCTGACGGTATGATCTTGTGCACCCTGTGTATGCCCTGTATTAGCTGTTCCATGTTTTGTATTTCTGGGAAATCTTTTTTCCATGCCTTGAGTGTGTTGGCGTGTGTGCTCTCTATGTCTTGATCTCTGATAATGCTGTATATCTCTGACAATTTACTTTTGTCCTGCTCTTTTGCTTTAAAATAGTCGTCTATTCTATTGTTATTTAGTACTGTGGTTTTGTGATTTGTCAGCTTTTTGCAGAAACTGATTAACTGTGTATATGAGAGAGTATGTATTAGGTTTTGGGGGATGTCCCATTTTTGTGCGAGCTCCTGGAATGTCATATATTCCTGTTTGTCTGTGTTAATCACGTCTTTTAGGCAAGTAATCCCTTTTTGTTTCCAAATCTGGAATGATGTTTGGGTATGCCCTGGTATAAATTTGGGGTTGTCTTGAATTGGTAGATATCTTGAGATTGTATGTGACAATTTAAACTTTTTCCTGACCGTTTTCCATGTTACTATAGTATCTTTGATTAGTATGTTGTTTCTTTGTGTCACTGGGATATCTCCCCATTTAGTATGTAATAGCTCTTTCAGGGAGGTCTCTGGAGAGAACTCCTTTTCTATTTCTAGGGAGGAGTAGTGATTGGTATCATTTATCCAGTCTCCTACATGTCTCATTATGCTTGCTATGTTATAGTTCCTGATGTTTGGCAGGTTGATACCCCCCATTTCCTTTGGTAGTTGTAGTTTTTTTAGAGCTATTCTGCTTCTCTTGTTTCCCCATAGGAATTTTGTCATCGCTCTATTTATTGCCGTATTGTCTTCATGTTTGAGGAGCATGGGGAGAGTCTGCATAGGATAGAGGAGTCTGGCAAACGATATCATTTTGATCGCACTTGCTCTCCCAAATAGCGATAAGGGTAGTGTCGTCCAGTTTTTTAGTTCCTGTACTATTTTTTTTATGATAGGTTTAAAATTATTCTCGTATAGTCTGGAAATTTCTGCCTCCAGCATGATCCCTAGGTATCTGATGGTTTTTTTTGTTACTTTTATAGGGAAATTATATGGTGTCCTAGTATCTGGGGTTTTTTTGATGTACATCATTTCTGTTTTAGATATATTTATTTTAAAGCCTGCGAATGACCCGAATGTCTCTATTTGTTGTAGGACCTTTTTGATTGATTCGTCTGGGTTAGTCATGAACATTAGTATGTCGTCAGCGAACATTGATAGTTTCAATTCTGTTTTGTTTATCTTTATCCCCTTAAAGTTTTTCATTTGTCTCAGGTAGATAGCCAGAGGCTCTATAGCTAGATTGAACAGCAGGGGTGACAGCGGGCACCCCTGGCGTGTCCCTCTGTATAGTTGGAATGGGCTTGATAGGTGTCCTGCTGCTATTATTCTAGCCTTTGGGGTGTTGTACATTGCCTTTAACATGTTATTAAAGTTTCCCTTGAATCCAAATTTATCTATCACAAAGAACACATGTTCCCACATTATGTTATCGAATGCTTTCTCGGCATCAATTGTTACTAGGGCTGTATTCTCTATCTTGTGTAGTCTGACCCACTCTATTGCCGCTAGTACTTTTCTGATGTTTTTCACTGCGGATCTTCCTTTGACATATCCCGACTGGTCAGGGTGTATCAAGGATGGAAGAATGTTCGCTAACCTATCTGCCATAATTTTGGTGAATATTTTTGCGTCTTGATTGATCAGTGATATTGGTCTATACGATTCTGGTCTTAGGGGGTCCTTGCCCTGTTTGTGTATTATCATTATGTGGGCTGTTTCACTTGTTTGCATAAACGTGGCGTCTTTAAGGGCTTTGTGATATAAATGTTGTAATGGTTCTATCAAGTTTTCTTTTAGGAGTTTGTAATATTCCCCTGACATGCCGTCTGGACCTGGGGCCTTGCAGTTTTTTAGGTTTTGGATTGTGTCCTTTATCTCTTTTTGAGTGATGGGGGAGTTTAAACTATCCATTTCTTCTTGACTTACTTTAGGTATTTTAATATCTTTAAAAAATATATCTCTTGCTTCTGTATTTATTTGTCCGTCCCTATACAGTTTGCTGTAGTATTCTTTGAACACCTCGTTTATTTTTTTTGCTTCTGTGATTATCTCTGTCTTATCATATATTTTAGTGATGGGCGCAGTTGGCCTGTAGTTACGCATAAGATTTCCCAGGAGTCTACCCGTCTTATTACCGTGTCGGAAAAATTTGGCTTCTTTTACTGATTTTTTCCCTAGTTCTTTTTTTTCTAGCCATACCTCACATGTGGATTTTTTCTGGCTATAGTTTTCTTTGTTTTGGGGTGTTGGGTCTGTTTTGAATATTTTGAATGCCTCGCTTAGTTCTTTACTGGCCTTACAGAATTCCTGTGTTGCCTGTTTCTTTCTTCTGGATACATATGCCATAATGTCCCCTCTAATTACCGCTTTTGATGTTTCCCAGTAGAGTATGGGGTTTGCTCTGTGTTCTTGGTTTGTGTTGTCAAATCTCTCCCAGGCTCTCCTTAAGTAATTCACAAAGTCTTCGTTATTGCTTAGGTAATTTGGGAATCTCCAGGTGTTTGGGCTTGCTCTGCCCAGTCCCATATCTAGATCTAGGCGTACCATTGCGTGGTCAGATATAATTATCTCTCCCATGTCTATGTGTGATATTTTGTTTAGTAGGTTCGGTGTTAGTAATATTGCGTCGATTCGTGAAAATGAATTATGTGCATTGGAGTAGAAGGAGAAGTCCCTCTCCAGTGGGTTGAGCGTTCTCCATCCGTCTACTATCCCTAGTGCTGTTTTAATCAATTCCATATTTTTGGTTTGGGCGCTGTCTTTGGGCATGCTATCGTTGTGATTTGATCTGTCTAGGAACTTGTCCTGTATTGCGTTCCAGTCCCCCCCCAGTATTAGGTTTCTATGTTTGTATTTTAGTATCTTGTTTATAGTTTCTTGGAAAAACTCCGTCTTATGGTCATTTGGTCCATAGACATTTCCTAGGAGGTAGTCTATTCCTCCACTTCTGACCTCTGCTACTATGAATCTTCCCTCACTGTCTCTCTCTGTGTTGATTATTTCTAGGGGGAGATTTTTATTTATGAGTATGGCCACTCCTGCTTTTTTCCCTATTGCCGGGGAGAAAATGCTGTGTCCTACCCAATCTCTTTGTAGTTTATTGCTTTCTTTTGAATTTAGATGCGTCTCCTGCAGGAATGCTATGTCTGCTTTTTGTTTTTTTAGGTAGCTTAATACTTTTTTGCGTTTTATTGGGTTGTTAAGCCCTTTCACATTCCATGTTATTATTCGAGTATGCATTTTGTGTCTAAGTCTGTTCTGTGTCCTCTATGTATGTCATCGTTTGCTTTCTCTTGTTTCCTGTTAATTATGATATTCTGGGTTTTTTCTCTCTTTTCTACTTGTTCCCAACACTCTTTTATGTTTTTGTTAGCCTGGCTTGTCAACATGATCTCTGCCTGGTTTTCTGTATTAGAACTTCTAACTTTTTTTTTTAACCTTTTAACTGTTTAAACTTTTAACTTTCCTTTCTTTTCTGGACTTCACTTTTTTCCAGAGGTGTACTTTCTACCCTCTTGTGTGTCTCCTTGTGTATGCACTTTAGTCTCCTTATCCCCGCCGGGGGGTATATTTACTATTTTATTTTGTATTATTTTTTTTATTTTTTTTCTCTTTAGGCTATTTTCGTATAGTTTTTTTTTTTTTTTTTTTTTGTTCTGTTGCGTGTCATTTTTTGTTTTATTCTTTTGTTTCGGTTTTGTTGTTGTGTCCCTGTCCCTTGGCTATTTTGTCCTTGTTTCTTCCTATCTTTGGCCGTATATTAAGGTGTCTGTATGTCTATGTTTCCCTCTTGTTCGTCTCCTTACGTTTCTTGCTGATGTTATGAGTGCTTCTATTGTTATGACCTGTGTGTGTGTGTGTGCGCCCTCCTTCCCGCTATTCTCTTGGTCTCATTGTTTGTATGTTCATGTGGTTGTGTAGCTGTATACCTTACATCAGTGTCGTGGTTGCCCGTCTCTGTCCCCCTTGGGGATCGGTTATTTTCTTGCTGTTAGGTTGTCTGTTTCTGTCCGTTATCTGTCTTTATCTCTTCTTGTTCTGACTATGCTGCTTTCTCCCCGTTGCGATACCAGGAGTCTACTGTAGGTTTAACTCAATAAGAACACAATAGGATAGATAAAAAAAAGAACTTTCAGGTTATTGCATGACAATCACAATCACATTGTTATGTTTTTATGCTTTTTTGTTTTGACCTCTCTTTCTTTTTCGCTTGCCCCTCCCTTTCTTCATCATCCTCCCCCCCCCTCCCTCCTCCCTCTCTCTTCTCTCCTCCCCCCTTCTCTCCACTCCCCCTCTCTCCCCCCCTCTCATCCCCCTCGTGTCCCTTTCCTCCCCTTCCCTCTTTCCCCCCCCCTCCATTCTCTTGCCTGAGGCGTTCTTGTCTCTCCCTCCCCTGTTGTATCTTTCTATCTCCCCCCCCCCCTCCCGGTTTGGTCACTCCTTTGCATCCATTCCAGCAAGCATTCCTTTGCGGGTTAATATCAGTTACACATTCAAATATCTATATATATCCCTATGTGCTGTCACTCACTCTATGCTTGTTCATACCCCTTCTTGGGCCACACTTATGTTTATGTTCTTGCACACCCCCATACATTCACTTTTTTTTTTTTTTTTTTTTTTTTTTTTAGCTTTTATCATGGGACACGGGACAAATGTCTTAATTCAGTCTCTTTCAAGTAAAATGTAATCTTGGGCTCTGCATCTGTCCACTTTAGCGGTCATCGTCTCTTGTGTCATTCCGGTCCTCCTCTGCGTTCCTGGGGATTGTCATCTTTGTCACGTACTTTTCCGCCAGGTCGTGGGATGTGAAGGTTTTCACCCCTGTGTCGGTGTATATTTTTAGAGTTGCTGGGTAAATCAATGCGAATTTCCGTTTTTGCTTGTAGAGAGTGGTGCATACCCTGCTAAATTCTCTCCTTTTTTGTGAGACCGTGGCCGAATAGTCCTGAAAAATCATTATTCTCTTGTTCTCAAATGTCAGTTGGTCCGTCTCCTTGAAAGCTTTGATAATTCTGACTTTGTCATCAAAGTTGAGAATCTTTGCTATTATTGCTCTAGGTTTAGTTTCTTGGTCTTGTCTTGCAGCACCCATTCTGTGCGCTCTCTCTATCTTTATTGCATTATCTGCGGATAGTCCAAGATGTTCTGGGATCCATTTCTCGCAGAACTCTATGAGCTGGTGCTGTTTTATTGATTCAGGTACTCCTATCAGTCTTATATTGTTTCGTCGGGACCGGTTTTCAAGGTCGTCTACTTTTTCCTCTAATATGCAGTTTTTTTTCCGCATTGTTTCTAGTGCTTGATGCACGTCAGACATTTTGTCCTCCACAGTGCTAATTCTTGTTTCAGCCTCTTCCACCCTTGAGGTGTGTGCTGACAGCTCATTTTTCAGCTCTTCTATGGATGTTTTTATTTTGTCAATTTTTTTATCAAATTGGGGGAGAATTTCTCTTGCTACAGCCTTTGCAATACTTTCATGCTCTGACCTTGTTTGTGCCTGCTTGTCTGCTTCCCCGTTCTGGCTGGATTCTCCTGCCTGAGCCTCGTGGCTGTCGGCCATTTTCTGTGTCTCTCTCCTTCTCTCTCCCTTGTCCTGGCGCTGTTGCTGCTGTTTTGGGGCCATCTGTGCAGTTTTGGAGAGATATTTCTCCATGCAGGTGCCTCCGCTTGTTGGGGTGCCTGTCCCTTTAAATTCTGACTGATTTTTGCCGGCTATTTTCTCGCGGTTACAGCGGTTTTCCCCGGCGGGCCAGCGGAGCTCTTCTCAGTGCGTCCTCACAGCCCTGGCGCCATACCGGAAGTCTGTTCTCTGTCTTTGATACTCTACTCAAACCACCCTCAGCTGCCTCTCCTTCCTCCATCTCCGCTCAGGACTTTGCTGACTATTTTAAGGAAAAGGTGGAATCCATAAGTCAGAACATCCCCTCTGTTTCTTCTTCCCATCCTACACCTCTTCCTAACTCTCCTCCTGCCTTCCTTGAGTCTTTTTCCACTGTCTCAGAGGAGGATGTGTCGCTGTTGATCTCCTCTTCTCCCTCTACCACTTGCCCTCTTGACCCCATTCCCTCCCATCTCCTAAAACCTCTAGCTCCTACTATAATCCCTACGCTTACACACATTTTTAACTCCTCCCTCTGCTCTGGAACCTTTCCATCCTCCTTCAAACATGCAACAGTCATACCATTACTCAAAAACAGCAAGCTTGACCCTACCTGTCTTTCTAACTATCGACCTGTCTCCCTCCTGCCTTTTGCCTCTAAACTACTTGAACGTCTTGTATTCTCTCGCTTGCTCCATTTTCTCAACACCTATTCTCTCCTAGACCCTCTACAATCTGGCTTCCGCACTGCTCACTCCACCGAAACAGCCCTCACTAAAATAACTGACGACCTCCATGCTGCCAAAGACAGAGGTCATTACACTCTGCTCATATTACTCGACCTCTCTGCAGCATTTGACACCATGGACCACCCTCTTCTCCTCCACATTCTCCATACTCTAGGTATTCGGAAAAAAGCTCTATCCTGGATCTCATCCTACCTCTCCCATCGTACTTTTAGTGTCTCTTCTGCTAACACCTCCTCCTCCTCTATTGATCTCTCTGTGGGGGTAGCCCAGGGCTTTTCCTGGGACCTCTTCTCTTTTCTCTGTACACACTCTCTCTAGGTGACCTAATAACATCTTTTGGGTTTAATTATCACCTCTATGCCGACGACACACAAATATACTTTTCAACACCTGACCTTACACCTGCTGTACAAACCAAAGTTTCTGAATGTCTCTCTGCTATATCATCCTGGATGGCCCTCCGACGCCTTAAACTCAACATGGCTAAAACAGAGCTCCTCATACTTCCTCCCAAACCTGGCCCTACTACCTCCTTCCACATTATTGTTGGAACTACAATCATTCACCCAGTAGCCCAAGCACGCTGCCTAGGGGTCACACTCGACTCCTCTCTCACATTCGCCCCTCACATTCAAAACATTTATAAAACTTGTCGATTTTTCCTCCGCAATATAACTAAGATACGCCCTTTCCTCTGTTGTTCGACTGCTAAAACTCTGACTCAGGCCCTCATTCTCTCCCGTCTTGATTACTGTAACCTCCTGCTGTCCGGCCTTCCTGCCTCTCACCTGTCTCCCCTACAATCTATCCTAAATGCTGCTGCCAGAATCACTCTACTCTTTCCTAGATCTGTCTCAGCATCTCCCCTCATGAAATCCCTCTCCTGGCTTCCAATCAAATCCCGCATCTCACACTCCATTCTTCTCCTCACTTTTAAAGCTTTACATTCTTCTGCCCCTCCTTACATCTCATCCCTAATTTCTCTGTATGCACCATCCAGACTCTTGCGTTCTTCTCAAGGATGTCTTCTTTCTACCCCCTTTGTATCTAAAGCCCTCTCCCGCCTTAAACCTTTTTCACTGACTGCCCCACACCTCTGGAATGCCCTTCCCCTCAGTACCCGACTAGCACCCTCTCTATCCACCTTTAAGACCCACCTTAAGACACACTTGCTTAAAGAAGCATATGAATAGCACTGTGGATATTCTAAACACGATACATAATGCTTGGCCCCCTGCAGACGCACTTACCAGAACTCCCTCCTTCTGTCTCTGTACGTTCTCCCTACCTACCAATTAGACTGTAAGCTCCTCGGGGCAGGGACTCCTCTTCCGAAATTTTACTTTTATGTCTAAAGCACTTATTCCCATGATCTGTTATTTATATTATCTGTTATTTATTTGATTACCACATGTATTACTACTGTGAAGCGCTATGTACACTAATGGCGCTATATAAATAAAGACATACAATACAATACAATACAATACACACTAGATCCCGAACAATAAAACCATTAACAAATTCACGCCTAGAGCAGAACAATTAAGCCTTTGAAAAAATATAAGTACCGACAAAAATACAACCTTTACAAACCAAGCCTATCCCTGACCTTCCTCAAACACACAATACAATACCAAGGAATACATCTATCTAATTTTAAAATACTTTAAACTCACAATAAAGCATACTGTAGCAGCATACACAAAATAATTTAAAACACATCTAATCCAGCTTTTAAAACAACATCATTTCTTACCCTGTACTGTACTGTATGTATATATCTCTCTAGACATATATACATACATACATACAGTGGCAAGAAATGATATACCACAAAAAAAAAATACACATGTTTGTTAAAAAACCTTTTGAAAAATTTAACAAGTTAAATAAAATACATTTCTTTACTGTAGTTCACTTACCATTACTTGCCCCCACCGACTCCCGTTGCGCAGCTTACTCACGAACCAATCCACGATCAGGAACCCATAAAATAATAAACCAGAAAATAATAAACATTAAACTAAAAATCCAAACCAATCCACGGGTCTTCTATCTGTAATCCATCTTCATCTGTGTTCTTCTTTCTTCTATCTCCTTCCAGCAGGGCGGGGCGGGGTCTTCTCCCCGTCTGCGGCCACGCCCTGGTCTTCTTTCTTGGCCGGAGGTCCTTCCTCCGCGGCGTCTGGCTTCAAAATGAGACGACATAGGCTTTTAAAGGCCTATGACGTCACATTTTGCGTCATGGTTCCCACGGTCCTGATTGGACCGTGAAAACCATGTGTTTTGGCCGACAAAAAAAAATGATGACGTCACTTAAAGGGAATGAAAGCACAGCCAATCAGAATGGCTTTGCTTCAATTGCCTTTAAGATGACGTCATGAAAAGGCACATGGCCGCCCTCACATGGTATGGTAGCCAATCAGAGTAGGGATGGAGTTCCCACGCTCTGATTGGCTACCATACCATGTGATCATTTGATGTCATCATTTTTTTTTTCCGGCCAAAACACATGGTTTTCACGGTCCAATCAGGACCGTGGGAACCATGACGCAAAATGTGACGGCATAGGCCTTTAAAAGCCTATGTCGTCTCATTTTGAAGCCAGATGCCGCGGAGGAAGGACCTCCGGGAAAGAAAGAAGACCAGGGCGTGGCCGCAGACGGGGAGAAGACCCCGCCCCGCCCCGCTGGAAGGAGATAGAAGAAAGAAGAACACAGATGAAGATGGATTACAGATAGAAGACCCGTGGATTGATTTGGATTTTTAGTTTAATGTTTATTATTTTCTGGTTTATTATTTTATGGGTTCCTGATCGTGGATTGGTTCGTGAGTAAGCTGCGCAACGGGAGTCGGTGGGGGCAAGTAATGGTAAGTGAACTACAGTAAAGAAATGTATTTTATTTAAATTGTTATTTTTTTCAAAAGGTTTTTAACATGTGTATTATTTTTTTTTGGTGGTATATCATTTCTTGCCACTGTATGTATGTATGTATATATGTCTAGAGAGATATATACATACAGTACAGTACAGGGTAAGAAATGATGTTGTTTTAAAAGCTGGATTAGATGTGTTTTAAATTATTTTGTGTATGCTGCTACAGTATGCTTTATTGTGAGTTTAAAGTATTTTAAAATTAGATAGATGTATTCCTTGGTATTGTATTGTGTGTTTGAGGAAGGTCAGGGGTAGGCTTGGTTTGTAAAGGTTGTATTTTTGTCGGTACTTATATTTTTTCAAAGGCTTAATTGTTCTGCTCTAGGTGTGAATTTGTTAATGGTTTTATTGTTCGGGATCTAGTGTGAATTGTTTAGGGATGTAAATAATGATTGCTAATTGAGTTTTGTTTACTTGCAGAATGTATATGGTGCATAGATATTTAGGCATCATTTATATTGGAATGTAAGTTTTTAAATGGCTTTTCAGAGGTTTAGTGATGATTTAGATTGAGAGATCAGTTATGAATATTAAAGGAAATTGATTTTAATTTAGTGTGTATGTATGGAGAAGTGTTTGGTTGTAGGACAGTGCTTTTGATAACCCTTCTACATTTATTTGTACTGTATATTGGTTAATCATGAGTGTGTATATAACGTGTGTATATATATATATATATATATATATATACTGTATATATCTCTCTCTCTCTCTCTCTCTCTTTCTCTCTGTCTCTCTGTATATATATACAGTATATATATATAGTTGCATGATGAAGCCACAGTACAAATTCATGGGTGAGGGTGGGTATCGGGCCTGTGTGGCTTAACCCCTTAATCACCTTTGCGGTTATTATCTGATAATGTGTTTAAGGGGTTAATTGATATCTGAATGTAATTGCAATGTATTGGCTTTTGATTTTTGTTTACTTGGTTGTAGGGCAGTATGCTTTTGATAACCCTTCTACATTTCTTTGTACTGTATATTGGTTTATCATGGGTGTGTATATAACGTGTGTGTATATATATATATATATATATATATATATATATATATATATATATATATATACTGCATATATATCTCTCTCTCTCTTTCTCTCTGTCTCTCTGTATATATATATATATATATATACAGTATATATATAGTTGCATGATGAAACCACAGTACAAATTCATGGGTGAAGGGTGGGTATCGGGCCTGTGTGGCTTAACCTCTTAATCACCTTTGCGGTTACTAGGTGTTTAAGGGGTTAATTGATATCTGAATGTAATTGCAATGTATTGGCTTTGTATTTGCTATGTATGTTGTGGACAAGACAAGGATTTTGCTGGCAACGGACACTTCGTATTGATGAGGTCAGTAGTACTTTATTTATTTGTATATGCTAGTTAATGTTTTTAATAATGGGCAATTAATCTATTATCCATATCTGGATAATAGTTATTTTGCACATTATTGTACTGTAGGTGTTGGGGGGGAGGGTGTATGTATTGAATGTATAGGCCAGGTTTATTTTTTTTACATTCAGGGTTTGATTCCGTGGTTTTGCGTGGGACCTCTGGAGACCACCTGTGGGTATCCTCGGGTATCCCAAGGGTATCAGGCTGGTGGTTCCACGGGTGACACATGCGGGGATGATGATGTGTGTTCCCACTTCTGTGGGGGCACCGCGGACCCGTAGTCTGCGGGGATGACGATGTGTGGTCCCACTTCTGTGGGGGCACCGCCGACCCGTAGGTGCGGGGATGATGATGTGTGGTCCCACTTCTGTGGGGGCACCGCGGACCCGTAGTGAGCACCCGTGAGTTCCCCAGACCCCCGAGGGAACCACCCGAGGCCCCGCAGACACCTGTGGGTAGACCCGGGGCTCCCAGACATCCTTGGGCCTACCGTGGAGACCCAATTGTGGCCGACGGTGACCCAAGGAGACCACCTGGGTGCCATGGTGCTGGCAGAATCCACCAGCAGGCCTCCAGAACCTGTGTAAAAAGGGCTGCTGGTAAACTGTAGGTCTGTCCAGGTGCCCTGCCAGCCCACCGGGGACTAGCGTGGGGCTGCATTATGAACCCTGTATGTAAAAGGATAAATCTTGTATTTATGGGGGGGCACAGAGGGTGGGTAATGTATTTAATAAATATAATGCTGTTTATTGTGGGTCATTGTACTGTTTTTATTGTGGGTACTGGGGGTGGGGTGTTTCCCCAACGGTATGTGGGTAGGCCTCCCTTGTGGGTACTGACTGGGTGGTTAGGCCTCACGGGGGGGGGGGGTTAGTGAGGGAGGGTATGTAGGCATCCAGAGTGGTGGGTGAGGGTGGGTTAACCCCTTCATGACTGTAGCGGTTAATAACCGCTATGGTGATTAAGGGGTTAAGGGACATTACTTTGTATGTTTTAATTTTTGTGTCTGTTTTGCAGAAGCGGAGGGGACATGGCCAGGATGGGGGGGGGTAACGGTATGTGGGTAGGGGGTGAGGGTGGTTAGACCTCACAGTATGCACATTGGGTCCCCCCCCCTCCCCACATTTACATACACTGCACTGACAGCAGGGAGGGAGATTTACTGGTAACAGAAACATCTCTCTGCCTTCAGTGTAATCTGTTTAAAGCCCCCTCCCCCCTAATGTGTGTTTCTGTAAAATCTCTCTCCTTTCAGTGTATTCTGTTTAACAGAAACATTAGGGGGGAGGGGTCTTTAGGCCTTTACATCTCTCTCCCTTCAGTGTAATCTGTTTAACAGACACATTAGGGGGGAGGGGGCTTTAGGCCTTTAGGCCTTTACATCTCTCGGCCTTCAGTGTAATCTGTTTAACAGAAACATTAGGGGGGAGGGGGCTTTAAACAGATTACACTGAAGGCAGGGAGATACAGGGAATGTACTGTATTGTTCATGTACATTGCAATGCTGTGTATAATGTATAAGGTTTTTTACAATTAGATAGATGTAATCCTTGGTATTGTAAGGGTTAGCTTTGGTTTTAAATTGTGTTTTCTGGTTGGTACTTACAGTATATATTGATTTTTGTTAACTTGATTGGTTAAAATAGTTGACTTGTTTGGAAGTGTTTGTATTTACTGGTAGAGTAGCTTGCAATTATATTGTTAACATTCATTTGCAGAATGTATATGGTGCATAGATTTTATGCATCATTTATACAATGTAAATGCAATGTACTGTGTGGATTGGAATGTTATGTTTTATATTGTAAAATCAGTTAGGATTATTAAATGGAATATTATTATTGTCTGTATAGAGAAGCGTTATTTGTAGGACTGTATGATTTTGATAACCATTCTACATGTATTTGTATATTGGTTCATCATCTGTGTGTATATATACTGTATACTGTATATATCTATATATATATCTATATATATCTATATCTATATATATAGATAAATCTTATATCTATATATATATATATATGTATACAGTATATATATATATATATATATACACAGTATATACTGTATATGTATAGGGATTGTTATTATATATATACTGTATATATATCCAGTATATATATACAGTATATATTTATTTCTCTTCATGTATTTATTTATTTATTTAGATTTATTTATTAATTGTGGGGCTGCTGTGCGTGAATTTTTTTTATTGGGGGTGAGGGGGGTGTTTGGCCCTCGTGTGAGTTTAGGACTTGCAGCAGCAGCACAATTAATAAATAAATCTAAATAAATAAATAAATAAATATAATTAAATACATTTAAAATACATTTTTATTGATAGTGTAGATGTGCAGAGGGTCTCCAGAGCAGAACCGCACTGGTTTCAGGTCTGGGGACCCCCTGCTCCCCGAGATACAGGCCCCTTTATGGGGTGCCGGTATCCCTCTGCTCTGCTTAGTTTACAGGCCGCAATCACGTGGTCGGGCCCTTTAAACCAAGCAGAGGGATACCGGCACCCCCTAAAGGGGGCTGTATCTCGGGGAGCAGGGGGTCCCAAGACCTGAAACCAACGCGGTTCAGCTCCAGAGAACCCCTGCACATCTACACTATCAATAAAAATGTATTTAAAATGTATTTATTGTCATTTATTTATTTATTTATTTAGATTTATTTATTTATTTTTTGGCGGCTGCTGTGTGTGTGTATTTTTTTTATTGTGGGTAGCGGGGGTGGGTGAATGGGGTATTAGCCCCAACAGTGCTTGTTTAGGGCTTGCGGGGGGGTAGCGGGAGGGCTTAACCCCTTCATGACTGTAGCGGTATTAACTGCTACGGTCGTGAAGGGGTTAAGTGCACCCGCAACCCCCCCGCAAGTCCTAAACTCACACCAAGGGCCAAATACCCCCCTCACCCATCCCCACTACACACAATAAAGCGGGCATGGTGGGTTAATCCCTTCATTGCCTTAGCGGCTATCCGCTATGGTAATGAAGCAGCATTTCTGTATTTTTAATAATATTGAGCAGGAGCAGGGGGGGTCCCTGAGCATTAATTTCTGGCTCAGGGAACCCCCTGCTCATAATTAGATAGATGTATTCCTTGGTATTGTATTGTGTGTTTGAGGAAGGTCAGGGGTAGGCTTGGTTTGTAAAGGTTGTATTTTTGTCGGTACTTATATTTTTTCAAAGGCTTAATTGTTCTGCTCTAGGCGTGAATTTGTTAATGGTTTTATTGTTCGGGATCTAGTGTGAATTGTTTAGGGATGTAAATAATGATTGCTAATTGAGTTTTGTTTACTTGCAGAATGTATATGGTGCATAGATATTTAGGCATCATTTATATTGGAATGTAAGTTGTTTAAATGGCTTTTCAGAGGTTTAGTGATGATTTAGATTGAGAGATCAGTTATGAATATTAAAGGAAATTGATTTTAATTTAGTGTGTATGTATGGAGAAGTGTTTGGTTGTAGGACAGTGCTTTTGATAACCCTTCTACATTTATTTGTACTGTATATTTGTTAATCATGAGTGTGTATATAACGTGTGTATATATATATATATATATACTGTATATATATATCTCTCTCTCTCTCTTTCTCTCTGTCTCTCTGTATATATATACAGTATATATATATAGTTGCATGATGAAGCCACAGTACAAATTCATGGGTGAGGGTGGGTATCGGGCCTGTGTGGCTTAACCCCTTAATCACCTTTGCGGTTATTATCTGATAATGTGTTTAAGGGGTTAATAGATATCTGAATGTAATTGCAATGTATTGGCTTTTGATTTTTGTTTACTTGGTTGTAGGGCAGTATGCTTTTGATAACCCTTCTACATTTATTTGTACTGTATATTGGTTTATCATGGGTGTGTATATAACGTGTGTGTATATATATATATATATATATATATATATATATATATATATATATATATATATATATATACTGCATATATATCTCTCTCTCTCTTTCTCTCTGTCTCTCTGTATATATATATATATATATATATATATATATATATATATATATATATATATATATATATATATATATATATATATATATATATATATATACAGTATATATATATAGTTGCATGATGAAACCACAGTACAAATTCATGGATGAAGGGTGGGTATCGGGCCTGTGTGGCTTAACCTCTTAATCACCTTTGCGGTTACTAGGTGTTTAAGGGGTTAATTGATATCTGAATGTAATTGCAATGTATTGGCTTTGTAATTGCTATGTATGTTGTGGACAAGACAAGGATTTTGCTGGCAACGGACACTTCGTATTGATGAGGTCAGTAGTACTTTATTTATTTGTATATGCTAGTTAATGTTTTTAATAATGGGCAATTAATCTATTATCCATATCTGGATAATAGTTATTTTGCACATTATTGTACTGTAGGTGTTGGGGGGGAGGGTGTATGTATTGAATGTATAGGCCAGGTTTATTTTTTTTACATTCAGGGTTTGATTCCGTGGTTTTGCGTGGGGCCTCTGGAGACCACCTGTGGGTATCCTCGGGTATCCCAAGGGTATCAGGCTGGTGGTTCCACGGGTGATACATGCGGGGATGATGATGTGTGGTCCCACTTCTGTGGGGGCACCGCGGACCCGTAGTCTGCGGGGATGACGATGTGTGGTCCCACTTCTGTGGGGGCACTGCCGACCCGTAGGTGCGGGGATGATGATGTGTGGTCCCACTTCTGTGGGGGCACCGCGGACCCGTAGTGAGCACCCGTGAGTTCCCCAGACCCCCGAGGGAACCACCCGAGGCCCCGCAGACACCTGTGGGTAGACCCGGGGCTCCCAGACATCCTTGGGCCTACCGTGGAGACCCAATTGTGGCCCACGGTCACCCAAGGAGACCACCTGGGTGCCATGGTGCTGGCAGGATCCACCAGCAGGCCTCCAGAACCTGTGTAAAAAGGGCTGCTGGTAAACTGTAGGTCTGTCCAGGTGCCCTGCCAGCCCACCGGGGACTAGCGTGGGGCTGCGTTATGAACCCTGTATGTAAAAGGATAAATCTTGTATTTATGGGGGGGCACAGGGGGTGGGTAATGTATTTAATAAATATAATGCTGTTTATTGTGAGTCATTGTACTGTTTTTATTGTGGGTACTGGGGGTGGGGTGTTTCCCCAACGGTATGTGGGTAGGCCTCCCTTGTGGGTACTGACTGGGTGGTTAGGCCTCACGGGGGGGGGGGTTAGTGTGGGAGGGTATGTAGGCATCCAGAGTGGTGGGTGAGGGTGGGTTAACCCCTTCATGACTGTAGCGGTTAATAACCGCTATGGTGATTAAGGGGTTAGGGGACATTACTTTGTATGTTTTAATTTTTGTGTCTGTTTTGCAGAAGCGGAGGGGACATGGCCAGGATGGGGGGGGTAACGGTATGTGGGTAGGGGGTGAGGGTGGTTAGACCTCACAGTATGCACATTGGGTCCCCTCCCCTCCCCACATTTACATACACTGCACTGACAGCAGGGAGGGAGATTTACTGGTAACAGAAACATCTCTCTGCCTTCAGTGTAATCTGTTTAAAGCCCCCTCCCCCCTAATGTGTGTTTCTGTAAAATCTCTCTCCCTTCAGTGTAATCTGTTTAACAGAAACATTAGGGGGGAGGGGTCTTTAGGCCTTTACATCTCTCTCCCTTCAGTGTAATCTGTTTAACAGAAACATTAGGGGGGAGGGGGCTTTAGGCCTTTAGGCCTTTACATCTCTCGGCCTTCAGTGTAATCTGTTTAACAGAAACATTAGGGGGAGGGGGCTTTAAACAGATTACACTGAAGGCAGGGAGATACAGGGAATGTACTGTATTGTTCATGTACATTGCAATGCTGTGTATAATGTATAAGGTTTTTTACAATTAGATAGATGTAATCCTTGGTATTGTAAGGGTTAGCTTTGGTTTTAAATTGTGTTTTCTGGTTGGTACTTACAGTATATATTGATTTTTGTTAACTTGATTGGTTAAAATAGTTGACTTGTTTGGAAGTGTTTGTATTTACTGGTAGAGTAGCTTGCAATTATATTGTTAACATTCATTTGCAGAATGTATATGGTGCATAGATTTTATGCATCATTTATACAATGTAAATGCAATGTACTGTGTGGATTGGAATGTTATGTTTTATATTGTAAAATCAGTTAGGATTATTAAATGGATTATTATTATTTTCTGTATAGAGAAGCGTTATTTGTAGGACTGTATGATTTTGATAACCATTCTACATGTATTTGTACAGTATATTGGTTCATCATCTGTGTGTATATATACTGTATACTGTATATATCTATATATATATCTATATATATCTATATCTATATATATATAGATAAATCTTATATCTATATATATATATATGTATACAGTATATATATATATATATATACATATATACACAGTATATACTGTATAGGTATAGGGATTGTTATTATATATATACTGTATATATATCCAGTATATATATACAGTATATATTTATTTCTCTTCATGTATTTATTTATTTATTTAGATTTATTTATTAATTGTGGGGCTGCTGTGCGTGATTTTTTTTTATTGGGGGTGAGGGGGGTGTTTGGCCCTCGTGTGAGTTTAGGACTTGCAGCAGCAGCACAATTAATAAATAAATCTAAATAAATAAATAAATAAATGAATATAATTAAATACATTTAAAATACATTTTTATTGATAGTGTAGATGTGCAGAGGGTCTCCAGAGCAGAACCGCACTGGTTTCAGGTCTGGGGACCCCCTGCTCCCTGAGATACAGGCCCCTTTAGGGGGTGCCGGTATCCCTCTGCTCTGCTTGGTTTACAGGCCGCGATCACGTGGTCGGGCCCTTTAAACCAAGCAGAGGGATACCGGCACCCCCTAAAGGGGGCTGTATCTCGGGGAGCAGGGGGTCCCAAGACCTGAAACCAACGCGGTTCAGCTCCGGAGAACCCCTGCACATCTACACTATCAATAAAAATTTATTTAAAATGTATTTATTGTCATTTATTTATTTATTTATTTAGATTTATTTATTTATTTTTTGGCGGCTGCTGTGTGTGTGTATTTTTTTTATTGTGGGTAGCGGGGGTGGGTGAATGGGGTATTAGCTCCAACGGTGCTTGTTTAGGGCTTGCGGGGGGGTAGCGGGAGGGCTTAACCCCTTCATAACCGTAGCGGTATTAACAGCTACGGTCGTGAAGGGGTTAAGTGCACCCGCAACCCCCCCGCAAGTCCTAAACTCACACCAAGGGCCAAATACCCCCCTCACCCATCCCCACTACACACAATAAAGCGGGCACGGTGGGTTAACCCCTTCATTGCCTTAGCGGCTATCCGCTATGGTAATGAAGCAGCATTTCTGTATTTTTAATAATATTGAGCAGGAGCAGGGGGGGTCCCTGAGCATTAATTTCTGGCTCAGGGAACCCCCTGCTCACTGTACAATATTATTAAAATACATAAATGCTGCTTCTTTACCATAGCGCATAGCCGCTAAGGTAAAGAACGAGTGTTTATTTATACTGTATACTGTATGTGTTTTATTGATACTGTACATGTGCAGAGGGTCTCCAGAGCAGAACCGCACTGGTTTCAGGTCTGGGGACCCCCTGCTCCCCGAGATACAGGCCCCTTTAGGGGGTGCCGGTATCCCTCTGCTCTGCTTGGTTTACAGGCCGTGATCACGTGATCGGGACCTTTAAACCAAGCAGAGGGATACCGGCACCTCATAAAGGGGGCTGTATCTCGGGGAGCAGGGGGTCCCCAGACCTGAAACCAACGCGGTTCAGCTCCGGAGACCCCCTGCACATCTACACTATCAATAAAAATGTATTTCAAATGTATTTATTGTCATTTATTTATTTAGATTTATTTATTTATTTTTTTGGTGGCTGCTGTGTGTGTGTATTTTTTTTATTGTGGGTAGCGGGGGTGGGTGAATGGGGTATTAGCCCCAACGGTGCTTGTTTAGGGCTTGCGGGGGGGTAGCGGGAGGGCTTAACCCCTTCATGACCGTAGCGGTATTAACTGCTACGGTCGTGAAGGGGTTAAGTGCACCCGCAACCCCCCCACAAGTTCTAAACTCACACCAAGGGCCAAATACCCCCCTCACCCATCCCCACTACCCACAATAAAGCGGGCACGGTGGGTTAACCCCTTCATTGCCTTAGCGGCTATCCGCTATGGTAATGAAGCAGCATTTCTGTATTTTTTATAATATTGAGCAGGAGCAGGGGGGTCCCTGAGCATTAATTTCTGGCTCAGGGAACCCCCTGCTCACTGTACAATATTATTAAAATACAGAAATGCTGCTTCTTTACCATAGCGCATAGCCGCTAAGGTAAAGAACGAGTGTTTATTTATACTGTATACTGTATGTGTTTTATTGATACTGTACATGTGCAGAGGGTCTCCAGAGCAGAACCGCACTGGTTTCAGGTCTGGGGACCCCCTGCTCCCCGAGATACAGGCCCCTTTAGGGGGTGCCGGTATCCCTCTGCTTGGTTTAAAGGGCCCGACCACGTGATTAAAATAATTTTTAATGTGCCGATGTTTGCGCAGAGAGAGAGCAGCGGATCTCTCTCTGCTGCAAACACATCTCGCCCCCGCCGCCCATACAGTAGTATCATTTATGTATGTGCATATACAGTACTGTATGTGTACAGTACTGTATATTAGGGCTTATAGGGGTTGTTGTTATACAGTATATATATAAATATATATATATATATACTGTGTATAAAAACTACTATATATATATATACTGCATTACAATTCATGAATTTATGCCATCTGGTGGACACGCGAAGCATTGCAGCCTATTAAATCCTGAACATTATCATTCAACAGATCAGGCCCCCGTCAGCCAGTCATGAACCGTGGCTGGGAAGGCAAATGCAACGGGGCTTGTCAGAGGTGAGGAGCGGCGCATTCCAGGTATCTGCCAGGTACAAACTGGGCATTTGCTCGAATAAAGTGTGTCGATGCTGTATGTAAAAGGATAAATCATGTATTTATGGGGGGCACAGGGGTTGGGTAATGTATTTAATATATAGAATGATGTTTAATGTGGGGCTGTGTATTGTTTTTATTGTGGGTACTGGGGGTGGGGGGAGGGTTTTTTGGCCCCAAGGGTATGTGGGTAGGCCTCCCTTGTGGGTAGTGGGTGAGAGTGGTTAGGCCTCATGGGGTGAGGGGTTATTGTGGGAGGGTTTTTAGGCCTCCCGAGTGGTGCGTGAGGGTGGGTTTACCCTTTAATGACTGTAGCGGTTATTAACCGCTATGGTGATTAAGGGGTTAGGGGACATTACATTGGATGTTTTTATTCTTGTGTATGTTTTGCAGAAGCGGAGGGGCCATGGCCAGGATGGGGGGGGTAACGGTATGGATTGGTCAGGATGAATATGAGGATAGCCTTCATCATGGCAGCCAGAAATGGGTGAGTGCTATATGTATTTAATGTATTGATTGGTGTTTATGTATTTTAAATACACAGGGGGTGTATGTTGTTTATTGCAATGTTTATTGGGGGCAAATGTCCCCAATAAACATGCTATTCTGCTTAACCCCTTGATTTGTGGACCAGGGACCCTCTGCTTCCCGAGTTACAGGCCCCGGTTTGGGACATCGGTTACAGTGTCGCCGCCATATTTATAGCGGGCACGGCTCGAATGGGATGCTATAAAGGTGGCGGCGACACTGCCACATGATGACACATACCGGGGCCTGTAACTCGGGAAGCAGGTGGTCCCTGGTCCACAAATCAATGCGGTTCAGCTCAGGGGACACCCTGCTCACAGTACACTATTATTAAAAATACTTTCATGCTGCTTCGTTACCATAGCACATAGCCGCAAAGGTAAGGAATGAATGTTTATTGATAGGGGTGTTTAATTCATAGTGTAGATGTGCAGAGGGGGCACCACGGACCTGTAGTGAGCACTCGTGGGTCCCCAGACTCCCATGGGAACCACCTGAGGCCCCTCAGACACGTGGGTCTGACCCGGGGCTCCCAGACATCCACGGGCTTACCGTGGGGACCCAATTGTGGCCCACGGTGACTGCGGAGACCACCTGGTGGGCGATGGCACCTGACGGGACCCACCAACAGGCCTCCAGAACCTTTGTGAAACAAGTTGCTGGTAACCTGTAGGTCTGTGAGGTGACCCGTCGGGCCCACCGGGGACTCGCTTGGCCCTGGGGTATGAACCCTGTATGTAAAAGGATAAATCATGTATTTATAGGGGGGCACAGGGGGTGGCTAATGTATTTAATAAATAGAATGATGTTTATTGTGGGGCTGTGTATTGTTTTTTTTGTGGGTACTGGGGGTGGGGGAAGGGGGTATTGGCCCCAAGGGTATGTGGGTAGGCCCCCCGGCTGGGTAGTGGGTGAGGTTGGTAGGCCTCACTGGGTGGAGAGTTAGTGGGGGAGTGTATGTAGGCCTCCTGAGTGGTGGGTGAGGGTGGGTTAACCCCTTAATGACTGTAGTGGTTAATAATCGCTATGGTGATTAAGGTGTTAGGGGACATTACATTGGCTATTGTGATTGTTGTGCATGTTTTGCAGCACCGGAGGGGCATGGGCAGGATGAAGATGAGGATGAAGACGGCCTTCATCGTGGGTGCCTGTAAAAGATAAGTGTAATATATTTTTACTGTATTTATTGTAGTTTATATGTATTTAAAATGGGCAAATGCATTATTATCCATATGTGGATAATAGTAATTTTGCCCATTACTGTATAGTATGTGTTAGGGGGGTGTATTTAGTTATAAATATTGTTTATTATTTTTGGAGGTGCAACATTGGTACTGCAGGCCCGCGGGTACCATGGGACTCCCGAGGGGACCCAGAGATGGCCGCGGGGTCAGCCGGGAACACCCGCGCAACCCCCGGGCTCCCTCGTGACCCCCGCGGGGTCAGCCGGGGACACCCGCCGGCCTGTTGTATGGGTGTTGCGCATGCAAAGATAAAAAGCAATAACTTTTTCTAAGTCCAGCTTTTTTGCGTCTACTCTGACCCGACGTGTTCTGATCAATGCAACTTTCGCGTACGCTAAGGTTGCGTTGCTTAGTGCATCCCGCTTAAGGGCAGAATTTAACGCAAACAGGGTTACGATCGAGCAAAGTTGGACTGCGAAAAAATTCCGGAAAAAAGTCATTTTTAGAGCGCAAAGTGCTTGTTTGCGTTGCTTAGTGCATCGGGTTGAGCGCAAAAGCACGTTCTAAGAGTACTTTGCGCTCTAAAAGTGACTTAACGGAGCTTAATGCATAGCCCCCTAAGACCTCAAATTAAAAACAGGGTGCCGACATGGGAACTGTCTTTAGTATTGGATGTATTAACAGCCCCTCCTTTCGAACCTATACAAGAGATAGGGTTGAGATGGTTATCGTGGAAGATGGCGTTCTTGATCGTGATCACCTCAGCAAGGAGAGTGGGAGATCTACAGGCACTATCAGCTAAGGAACCATTCCTAGTCGTTCACCAAGACAAGGCAGTTCTAAGATCTGTGCATCAATTCTTACCAAAGTTTGTATCAAAGTTCCATATGGATCAGGAAATCGTGATCCAGTCAATCTGTCCAGATCCAAAGAACAAGAGGAGAGATTACACAAACTAGATGTTGTGAGATGTCTAAAGGTATACATGGAAAGGATGCGACATGTGTGAAAATCGGACAGACTATTCATCATACCAGAGGGACCGGAGAAAGGTCAAGCAGCATGTAACAGGGGAGTCATCCCTGTTCAGGTAATGTGCCTCTAATCCAGCAGTGTGGTGGTTAACTGCTGATAGTCAATTAATAAACACCACCTGCCTGATTAGATGGCTTAGAAAAGCCTGTCTTTTAAGACAGGAAGGGAGACTCCTTAGCTCACACCTGAGCTGAACTTGGAGACAAACAGTCTTGAGCCCTGCCAGAAGAAACAGCAGAGCTGCTTTCAAGACACAGAGGAAACTTCTAAACCTGAACGCTGACACACCCTGAGGAAAAGGGAACTGAACAAGGGACAGAGAAGATTTTCCCTCCAAACGACAAGGAACAGATAAGACTTTCATTTATGAGACTTCTTATATCTGCTTAATTCATGCTACCGTATATGTTTGGGGCTGGGAGACTTGCTCATCTAAGGGAGTTGTGAACTGCATAGTATTTCACTAGAAATACTCCCAAGTGAATAGAAGCTTTGTTTACCCCTTGTTTGGATGGTTTCCTGATGTTAAGGAAACAGGCGCAATAAAAGGCTTATTTAATTTCACTATAATCAGTCTCCCTTGCAAACCTCTGTGAACGTCCGCCTACATATGGTGTCCGAAGTGGGACGAGAGGTGTTCTTTGAAGTTAGAAAGGACCGGAGAATTGTTCTGTGAATTTTTTTTTATGCTTTTTGCCTACAAACAGTCTGAGCAACTTAAAAAAAAAATCTCATGCAGCAGAGATCAGAGTTAAAGTGATACACACCACTGCACTGGAACTTACAAAACCACAGATGGACTCTTTTCCCCAATCCCAAGAGGAGAGAGAGAGAGACTGCTGAAGCAGGTTAAACCTTATTTGCCTAACACAATAAAGTGTAATATGGTCATTGAAATAGGGGGTTTGCCTTCCAGCCAAAGTCAGGGTTCAAGAAGTGAGTTAGCCCTTGAATGGGATAGGCGTTTGTTATTTTCAATTGTTTAGCTGAAGCAGTGAATACAGATGGTGACCCATGAGCGGTACTGATTCTGCAAGTAAAGGCTGCCACACCGCATAGGACTACCAGTTGTGAATGGAGTATATGCAAAAAAATGTGAAAATTGATGCAAGACTGTGCTGAAGCAGGGGAATTTTCAGTAAACAAGTGCTGAGGGTAAAATTGCCTACTAGAAAAAAAGGAATTGCTGAACGGTGTAAAAGGTATCCCAAAGTGTGAAGAGTGAATGTCATAATACCCAAAGTTGAGACTGAACTCAAGCAGAAAACCACATTATTTGGCTGAATCAGAGAGATTGCACCTAGCAAGTAAATGGTGTAAAGCAAACAGAAGTTTTTACCTAGCAACTACACATTCAGCATACCTAATGAGAGATTATACCTAGCAAGTAAATTGTGTAAAGCAAATAGACTTTTTACCTAGCAACTGCACATCTTGTATACCTGATGAGAGAAAATGCATGCACAGTACTGCTGATATTGTAAAACTTACCCAAGAAAGATAAAGTCTACAGAGATGCCTGTGAGAGCTACGACCTCTACAAGCAAAATATGCCCACCTGTAGGACTACCACAATTGGGGGTTCTAGCAAATACAGTGGCAACAGCTGCAATAGCGCCTCCTGAGGTCAGTAAGAAAATTACACTTGATAGCCTAAAAATGGAGGACAAGATGCAGCGTTCCTGTAATGAACCCTACCCCACGGAAGAGTGGCCCTTCCAGTCCAATAAAGAGGAAGACATCTCTTACGGGGAACCCAAACTGAGTCACATCCACAAAACACCCCAAGAATGGTGGGGGTGCCTGAACTCGGCACGAACTGAAAAGACCGCTCCCTTTGACGAATATGATCAGCAGGAGAAAGAGCGGGAGCAGTGGATCATCGAATATTTCCGTCAGCTATTACAATTGCAAGAAAAGCCGGGTGGATCCAGTGACGCTGCTAAAATTTCAAATGAAGATGGAGACCCCAGTATCCCTGAAGGGACGGTGTCATCCAAAACAAAAAGGCGAAAAAAGAAAAAGAAAAGCGGTTCTTCATGTACCGTGGAAGGAACAGACACGTCCGCAGATCCTGTGGAGAAAAAGGGGGACCGAGATGCCCTGCAGCCTAGAGAAAATGGAGAATTCGTCCTGCGGATACCGAATATCCAGAGGGCCCAAGGCAGAAGTCGTGTACCCCAAAGAAGTGTCTGTCCAGTGCCAACAGTGAGGAACCCTCAACCAGTCATCCCAGGGAAGCGGAGCCGGAACCAGTGAGTGACGATCCCCTGACCAGCCCTGAAGACGCCCTGAAAATTGCCAGGCGTGACTGTGATCTACTTCGAGAACAATTGAAACTTGAGAGAGAAGATAATGCTGAGTTACAGATGACGGTGCTCGCAATGTATTCTGAATCTGGAAGAGAATTGGTCGATCTCAAGACTGAGCTAGATACGGCAAACACTACTATTTCCGGCATGGATGAAAAGCCAAGCCAATATGATAAAATGATGACTAAGCTGAAGCGGAAGTATGAGGAGGCACTAAAGCAGATGACAGTCTTTCAGCAAGAGGTTGACACTCTTCGCGTAGAGCTGAATGCCGCACAACAGGAGGTCAACAATGTCCGGACAGAGGTAGACGTATCTCAGAAAGAGGTTCAGACACCTCACATCATGAGACCAACAGCTGCCGCACAGATCTGGAAGTTTCCAGAAAGGAACTACACTGTCTCACTGAGGAGCTGGACATTTCTAAAGAAACAATTGTCAATCTTAATACAGATCTCCAAGTCTCCCAGAAGGAGCTTCAGAACCTCAACCTAGAGAAGAAAGTCTATTGCCAGGAGACTGTCATTCTCAAAGCAGATGTACGTAAATGGAAGGAGGACTGCAAGGAGGCCCTGAATAGAACCGAAACTGAAAAAGGAGAAAATTTAAGATTACAAAGAAAAAACTTAAAACTCAAAGAAGAAAATTTTAATTTGACAAACGACGTCAAGGAAAAAAATGAAAAGCTGCACGAGCTTAAAGAAATAAATAGACTTTTGGAAGGTGAGAAGTTTGAAGCAGAGCACACACTTCAGAACCAACTGCAAGGTCTGCGTACGCACCTCGAGAAGGCCGAGGAGAAGCAGCGAACTCTGCAGGAAGACAATCTGCAGGCTGTTAAAGAAATTCAAGTGCTGCAGGAACGTCTGATTACCCAGTATGTCCCCGCAAAGCAGCATGAGAAACTGAAGACTACCCTGAGCATCACCAAAGCAACGCTAAAGGCCAAGCTTAGAACCCAGGTGACGCGGCACAAAAGGGAGCACAAGAAGGTACTGAAACTGAAACAAGTAACTGTGGCCCAAGCAAAGAAGTTCATAGTGCTTCACAATGCAATAAAAATGTGTAAGCAAGCTCAGAGAAAGCAAAGCATGCAGATAAATTCCCTGAGAAGAGACTTGCAAGACGCACTCAAAAAACAGGGATCTCTCGCGGATGAGATTACAGTCCTACAAGGACAAGTATTGACCCTGACTAAGCGTCAGTATCCCACAGCCTCAAAAACCCATGAAGACAAGGGTACAGTGAGAGCTGGGAATACCGCTCATCTGAAAGACAAGGTTGCAAAATTTGAACCACCTAAACAAGCACTAGCAAAACCTTCAGCCACCCAACAGGCAACAAAAGAAGGTACACGTGCTGAATCAAAACCAGAAGAATCCTTAGCTCATGAAGCTGAAAAGATGGGACATTCTCTGGAAGTGGGTGTGGAATTGCAAATTAACCCCAAAGAGGCTGAACTAGCAACGCCATTGAGTGGGAAATGGGCAGAGAGGCAGCTTCAAGAGCGGAAAACTCAAAGGGCTGTTTTTAAATGCTCTGCAAATGCTGCCATACAGTATGCCTACAATAAGGCGAGCACTCGACGCGAGGGAAATCTCATGACCGCGCTTTTATACAAAAAGACTATACTTACAAAAAGTCCTCCTCGAGCGACTGAGGAGTGCTGATTTCAAGCACCTTCTGGAGGAGACACAAATAAACTGGAGAAAGAGCTCCAATCCCAGCAGGACTGAGGGTTCTCTTCCTCCATCCACTCTCATTGAAGTCACAGAGATATCTAGAATGAGAGTGGAAGGATGGGCTTTGGCCATGGCAAGCCTGAGCTTCCCACAAACAGGGGAGGTATGTAACAGGGGAGTTATCCCTGTTCAGGTAATGTGCCTCGAATCCAGCAGTGTGGTGGTTAACTGCTGGTAGTCAATTAACAAACACCACCTGCCTGATAAGATGGCTTAGAAAAGCCTGTCTTTTGAGACAGGAAGTGAGACTCCTTAGCTCACACCTGAGCTGAACTTGGAGACAAACAGTCTTGAGCCCTGCCAGAAGAAACAGCAGAGCTGCTTTCAAGACACAGGGGAAACTTCTAAACCTGAATGCTGACACACCCTGAGGAAAAGGGAGCTGAACCAGGGACAGAGAAGATTTTCCCTCCAAACGACAAGGATCAGATAAGACTTTCATTTATGAGACTTCTTATATCTGCTTAATTCATGCTATATGTTTGGGGCTGGGAGACTTGTTTATCTAAGGGAGTTGAGAACTGCATAGTATTTCACTAGAAATACTCCCAAGTGAATAGAAGCTTTGTTTACCCCTTGTTTGGATGGTTTCCTGATGTTAAGGAAACAGGCGCAATAAAAGGCTTATTTAATTTCACTATAATCAGTCTCCCTTGCATACTTCTGTGAGCGTCCGCCTACACAGCATCTAAGACAACAATTTCCCAATGGATAGAGGCATGTATTAAAAAAGCTTATGAGACCAAAGGACAAGATAAACCTTTGAACATTAAAGCTCATTCTACAAGGGCCATGTCTACGTCATGGGCATTCAAAGCTCAGGCAATACCAGGGCAGATATGCAAAGCAGCAGTCTGGTCCTCGTTCAATACATTTTTGAAATACTACAGACTAGATGTACAATCATCAGCTGACAAAAGTTTTGTGCATAGAGTTCTACAATCTGTAGTGAAATAAAGGGTAAAAGTGAATTAATAAAGGTCAACTGATAACGGCATTGACAGGTGGTTTATTCTTTATGTATCCCTCCCTAATTGTCACTGCTGGGGTATGTCCCAAAGGTGCCCACTGCCAGGGTGATCAGGAAAGAAGAAAATTTAAAACAACTTACCGTAATTTTCATTTCCTGTAACCATGGCAGTGGGCAGGGGACCAACGTTAGAGTTTTTAATACACTGGCGACACACTTTATTCGAGCTCGGCTAGTCCCACGAATTCGGGTATACCCGGGTGTATTGAGGTTTGTGACTGTTTTCTGCCCGAGTGCATTGAGTTATTTTCCGGCAGGGATTGAAGCATTTTATTCCCGCTGGCTGCAATACTGCACAGTATATATATATATACTGCATTACAATTCATGAATTTATGCCATCTGGTAGACACGCGAAGCATTGCAGCCTATTAAATCCTAATCATTATCATTTAACAGATCAGCCGCCCATCAGCCAGGCATGAACCCAGGCTGGGAAGGCAAACGCAACGGGGCTTGTCAGAGGTGAGGAGCGGCGCATTCCAGGTATCTGCCAGGTACATACCGGGTATTTGCTCGAATAAAGTGTGTCGGTGCAGTAGATGAAATTATTGTTTACAAAGCTTTATGATCTCATAGTTTTATTCTTGTGTACTGTGGCAGCACAGTTAGAATGAAATATATATATATATTATGTGACAAACAGCTTACTCCGGGGTTCCGCCGTTTGTCCGGGACTGTTAGAACAAGGTCTTTTAGGGTAGGTTAAATGATGAGGTGTCACGTACTGTTCCTTTAAACAGGCTATGCCTGGTTTATTCAGTCCCAGGCACTGAGACCGCCACAGTGCATATAACAGAGACACATCAAAACAAAAGCTGCTCACCTGAGCGATAACTTAACTTAGATTTCCCTAACTCAGGGTGGAAGTGGCTTTTCCACTTCCAACAACAAAACAAGGTACTTTTGCAGTCTTAGACAAATGAACAGAATGATTGAACCTGTTTTGGGAAGAGGCTTCTCCCCTCTGTAGTTCAGCAGCCTTCCAGCCTCCAGGCTCTTGGGGAGAGGGGAGAGCAAACAGGAAACAGGTCTAATATACCTGATCTCTAATCAGCATGACAGGTGACAGAAAACAGGCAGCAGACAAACTGTGGAATGGAGTGCATGTACCACAAGGCTGCCCTGTTCAGCCTAGACAGGAAAGAAACTGTTCAGTATCCTGGGAGCCCTGTATATGGAATTTATTACGATCCCCTGGTTTCTGTCACATATCCTCCCCCCCAGCTCAGACCTCGAGGGATGAGCGACCATGGATATTAGGGAGTGCATCCTTGACAACCCGTCGGCATTGCCATGTTTGTGCCCTGACCTGTGTTCCACAGAAAATTTAAAGGGTTGTAGGCTTAGGAACCACCTGGTCACTCTAGCATTCTTCTCCCTGTTTTGACACATCCAGGTAAGGGGTGCATGATCTGTGACCAACCGGAATTTTCACCCCAACAGATAATATTTGAGCGTCTCTACAGCCCACTTTATTGCGAGACACTCTTTCTCTACTATGGAGAAATTTTTCTCCTGGGGATTTAGTTTCCTACTTAAATAAAGGATGGGGTGCTCCTCCCCTTGAGACTCCTGGGAGAGTACCGCCCCCAGCCCTACCTCAGATGCGTCGGTTTGGACTACGAACTCTTTGGAGAAGTCAGGTGTGACCAACACTGGTTGGGCACAGAGAGCTTCTTTCAGGCTTCTAAAGGCTTGTTCGGTTTCGGGGGACCACTTTACCATTAGCGGTCCTCTTGCTTTTGTGAGGTCGGTTAGTGGGGTTGCCTTAGTTGCAAAATTGGGAATAAACCTTCTATAGTAGCCAATTAACCCCAAAAAGTTCCATACTTGTTTTTTTGTAACTGGCCTTGGCCAATTTTGTATCGCCTCTACTTTGAGTGTTTGTTGTTTGACTAACCCTCTACCAATAGAATACCCCAGATACTTGGCCTCCTCCAGACCAATAGTGCATTTAGCGGGGTTAGCAGTTAGTCCGGCAGACCGAACTGCGTCGAGCACAGCTTGGACCTTTGGAAGGTCGGACTGCCAATCTTCACTATGGATTATCACGTCATCTAGGTAGGCGGCAGCATACCGAGCATGTGGTTTTAAAATTGTATCCATCATTCTTTGGAATGTGGCGGGAGCTCCATGTAAGCCAAAAGGCAGCATCTTATACTAAAAGAGGCCGTCTGGGGTTGAGAAGGCTGTTTTTTCTTTTGCCCTTTCTGTGAGGGGAACCTGCCAGTAGCCTTTTGTTACGTCTAGGGTTGTGAGATATCGGGCTTTGCCCAGTCTCTCTACAAGTTCATCCACCCTGGGCATAGGATAAGTATCAAATTTTGACACCGCGTTTAGTTTCCGGTAGTCATTACAAAACCTTGTTGTACCGTCTGGCTTTGGGACTAAAACTATAGGGCTGTTCCACCCACTTTGGGATTCATCAATTACATCTAGTTTTAGCATTTTTTTAACCTCTAAATTTATAGCCTCTCTTTTGGCCTCTGGGATTCGGTATGGTTTAAGGTTAACTCGGACCCCCGGTTCAGAGACTAGGTCATGTTTAATTACGCTAGTTCAACCTGGCTGTGTAGAGAAGACTTCTTTGTTTCTTCTCACTAAATTCTGGACCTCTCGTTTCTGATGCACGAACAGGGTTTCAGCTATGCTAACCTCTGGGTCAGTTTCTTGATTCTCTGACGGACCTGGGGGTACTACGGTTAACAAGACCTCTCTATCTTTCCAGGGCTTGAGTAGGTTTATATGGTAAATTTGCTCAGGTTTCCTCCTACCTGGCTGTCTTACCTTATAATTTACTTCTCCCACTCTTTCCAAGACCTCATATGGCCCATGCCATTTAGCAAGGAATTTACTCTCCACGGTGGGAACCAGAACTAGTACCCTATCACCTGGAAAAAAAATTCTGACCCTAGCACCCTTATTATACGTATTCCTCTGTGCTTCTTGAGCTTTCTCCATGTGTTCCCTCACTATGGGTAGGACTGTAGCAATGCGGTCCTGCATCTGGGCAACATGCTCTATTACACTTCTGTAAGGGGTAACCTCGTGTTCCCAAGTCTCTTTGGCTATATCCAGTAAGCCCCTTGGGTGTCGGCCATACAATAGTTCAAACGGGGAGAAGCCTGTGGATGATTGGGGAACTTCCCTAATGGCAAATAACAGGTATGGTAACAAACAATCCCAGTTTTTCCCATCCTTATCGACCGCCCGGCGTAACATGCTCTTTAAGGTTTTATTGAACCTTTCCACTAAACCATCTGTTTGTGGATGATAGACTGAGGTTCTGAGATGTTTGATTTTTAGGAGTTTACATAGCTCTTTTGTTACTTGGGACATAAATGGTGTTCCCTGGTCAGATAAGATCTCTTTAGGAATTCCGACCCGGGAAAACAGAACTACTAACTCTTTTGCTATGTTTTTAGTAGAGGTGCTACGTAGGGGAACTGCCTCCGGATATCGGGTGGCATAATCTAATATTACTAATATATGCTGATGTCCCCTAGCAGACTTTATTAGGGGTCCTACTAGATCCATAGCAATCCGGTCAAATGGTACCTCTATTATGGGAAGGGGTACCAATGGGCTGCGGTACGCTTTGAACGGGGCGGTGATCTGACATTCTGGGCATGAGGAGCAATAATTCGTAATTTCTGCCAGAACTCCAGGCCAATAGAAGCTTTCTGAGAACCTTTTCTTTTGTCTTTTCCACCCCTAGGTGTCCCCCCAATGGATGACTACGTGCGAGGTGTAATACTACGTTACGGAATGTCCGTGGTACCAACAATTGTTTAGTTGTAACTGATTTCCTTTTATCAACCCGATATACTAGGTCGTTCTCTACCTCGAAGTAGGGGTAAGCAAGTGACCTATCTGGTTGGCCAGGAATACTATTCTGGTCCCGTATATTTCCCCTTGCTACCGCTAATGTGGGGTCCTCCCACTGGGCCTTCTTAAAACTCCCAGGACCGACCTCTAGGTCAGCGAGGGTCTTATCCGGTTCTGGGGTGGTAAGTGTCTGATCAACATCTTGATTTGGGGTATTCCCTCCCAAAGTAGTGATGGGGAAGGGAATTTTACAGCACTCCTCCTTTTCCCCCTTCTTATTTTGGCCCTCGTCAACATCCATTTCTGAAAAAGGGAAAGGATTTGTTTCTTCTAATACTTCGTTATGGTCCGCAATTGAACTCTGGGCGCTATTCTGAGTGGTGGACCACATTTTTAGAAAATGGGGAAAGTCGGTTCCTATTAACACATCATGTGCCAGTTTGGGTACAATACCCACCTTGAAATCTAAAGAACCAAACTCTGTTTAAAAAAAAACATCAACAGTGGAATATTCATGATTATCCCCATGTATACAACAAATTGCCATTCTTTGTGAACTGTTTCCCTGTTTCTTCTTAATGGGCAACAGGTATTCGGACACTAGTGTGACCATGCTCCCAGAGTCAAGAAGTGCCCGAACCCTCTTACCATTAACCTTTACAAATGCACACAGATGGTTATTCAAGGGGTCCTCTGGGCTAGGGCCCATACATTGGGACCACAGCGAATAAGGTTCCACGCTGTTGCATTGCATGGGTTCATCATTTAGTGGGCAGATTTTTGCTGTGTGGCCCCTCTCATGACAATTTACACATTTAGGTACATAGTCTGTGTCCCACTTAGAGCCTTTTCCCGGCTCCCCATGTTGGCTATTGCCCTTAGTGTGCGAGCCACTGTTGCTGGTGCTGCGTGAAGGTGGTCGCCGCTCTTCAGCGCCCCTTAACCCCGGTACCCTTTTACCGTCTCTGGAAGAGTACTGGAACCTCGGGTAGTGGGGTTGCTCCACGACTGTGGGTTGCGGTTGCTCTTCTGCTGCATTGTACCTTTCTACGAGGGCCACAAGCTCATCCGCATTGTGGGGGTCACTCCGACTGACCCAACGGCGTAAGGCAGAGGGAAGTTTCCTCAAGAACTGGTCCATGACCAACCGTTCCACGAGGTGGCTTGCTGAGTTGATCTCGGGTTGTAGCCACTTCCGGGCGAGGTGGATGAGGTCATACATTTGGCTTCGGGTGGCTTTATCCATCGTGAAGGACCATGCGTGAAACCTTTGGGCACGAACAGCCGTGGTTACGCCGAGGCGGGCGAGGATCTCGAACTTCAATTTTGCATAGACGTTAGCTTCGGCTGGCTCTAGATCAAAGTAAGCCTTCTGGGGTTCGCCGCTTAGGAAGGGTGCGATTAGACCAGCCCACTCAGCTTCTGGCCATCCCTCTCTCTGTGCCGTGCGTTCAAACGTGAGAAGATAGGCTTCCACATCATCCGAGGGTCCCATCTTCTGAAGGTAGTGGCTTGCCCTGGTCATTTTCGGAACTGGGGCTGCCTCTGTCAGTGGAAGGTTACTGATAGTCCCCCTCAGGATCTCGAGTTCCTGCTGTAAGCCCTGAGCGAACCGTTGTTGCTCCTCTCTCAGCAAGCGGTTAGTCTCTTGCTGGTTTGCATTCGCCTGTTGCTGGTTTGCATTAATCTCTTGCTGGTTTAACAGCTGTTGCTGGTTTGCATTAGTCTCTTGCTGGGCTATTAACAGCTGTTGCTGGGTTTCATTCGCCTGTTGCAGGGCTGCATTAATCTTTTGCTGGGCTTCATTCGCGTCTTTCTGGACAGCGACATTGCGTACCAGCGCACTCACCACGTCTTCCATCTTGTTTGGAGAGAGAAAAAAATACTTTTTTTTTTTTTTCTCGTTAAAGTTCTTTTACCCACAGACCTTTTAGTGTTCTGCCCGCATTCTCCACCATATGTGACAAACAGCTTACTCCGGGGCTCCACCGTTTGTCCGGGACTGTTAGAACACGGTCTTTTAGGGTAGGTTAAATGATGAGGCGTCACGTACTGTTCCTTTAAACAGGCTACACTGGCGACACACTTTATCGCAGTGCGGCCAGATCCGCAAGCCGGGAGATTTCCCGGCTTGCTAGTGGCCGCCCCTCGGCGTGCCGCGCGTCATAGACGCGCGGTCACGCGTCTTCGGGAGCCTGCGCCCCCTGCACGCGCGTCCAGGGCTCCCCGAGGGAGCCCTGGTGTCCCGCGATCGCGGGACAGCGGCAGGGGGTTCCGGGGGACCCGGCGGACCCGGCAGCGGTAGGGAGAGCGCCCTGATCGGAGGGCGCTCTTCCGCTGCTTCGGCGCGCGCCCGTCACACTCGGGCACGCGCCAGGCTACTGCTGCGGCACAGAACGGGCAAATGCTCGAATAAACTGTGCCGCAGCAGTATGCCTGGTTTATTCAGTCCCAGGCACTGAGACTGCCACAGTGCATATAACAGAGACACATCAAAACAAAAGCTGCTCACCTGAGCGATAACTTAACTTAGATTTCCCTAACTCAGGGTGGAAGTGGCTTTTCCACTTCCAACAACAAAACAAGTTACTTTTGCAGTCTTAGACAAATGAACAGAATGATTGAACCTGTTTGGGGAAGAGGCTTCTCCCCTCTGTAGTTCAGCAGCCTTCCAGCCTCCAGGCTCTTGGGGAGAGGGGAGAGAAAACAGGAAACAGGTCTAATATACCTGATCTCTAATCAGCATGACAGGTGACAGAAAACAGGCAGCAGACAAACTGTGGAATGGAGTGCATGTACCACAAGGCTGCCCTGTTCAGCCTAGACAGGAAAGAAACTGTTCAGTATCCTGGGAGCCCTGTATATGGAATTTATTACGATCCCCTGGTTTCTGTCACATATCCTCCCCCCCCAGCTCAGACCTTGAGGGATGAGCGACCATGGATATTAGGGAGTGCATCCTTGACAACCCGTCGGCATTGCCATGTTTGTGCCCTGACCTGTGTTCCACAGAAAATTTAAAGGGTTGTAGGCTTAGGAACCACCTGGTCACTCTAGCATTCTTCTCCCTGTTTTGACACATCCAGGTAAGGGGTGCATGATCTGTGACCAACCGGAATTTTCTCCCCAACAGATAATATTTGAGCGTCTCTACAGCCCACTTTATTGCGAGACACTCTTTCTCTACTATGGAGAAATTTTTCTCCTGGGGATTTAGTTTCCTTCTTAAATAAAGGATGGGGTGCTCCTCCCCTTGAGACTCCTGGGAGAGTACCGCCCCCAGCCCTACCTCAGATGCTTCGGTTTGGACTACGAACTCTTTGGAGAAGTCAGGTGTGACCAACATTGGTTGGGCACAGAGAGCTTCTTTCAGGCTTCTAAAGGCCTGTTCGGTTTCGGGGGACCACTTTACCATTAGCGGTCCTCTTGCTTTTGTGAGGTCGGTTAGTGGGGTTGCCTTAGTTGCAAAATTGGGAATAAACCTTCTATAGTAGCCAATTAACCCCAAAAAGGTCCTTACTTGTTTTTTTGTAACCGGCCTTGGCCAATTTTGTATCGCCTCTACTTTGAGTGTTTGTGGTTTGACTAACCCTCTACCAATAGAATACCCCAGATACTTGGCCTCCTCCAGACCAATAGTGCATTTAGCGGGGTTAGCAGTTAGTCCGGCAGACCGAACTGCGTCGAGCACAGCTTGGACCTTTGGAAGGTGGGACTGCCAATCTTCACTATGGATTATCACGTTATCTAGGTAGGCGGCAGCATACCGAGCATGTGGTTTTAAAATTGTATCCATCATTCTTTGGAATGTGGCGGGAGCTCCATGTAAGCCAAAAGGCAGCATCTTATACTGAAAGAGGCCGTCTGGGGTTGAGAAGGCTGTTTTTTCTTTTGCCCTTTCTGTGAGGGGAACCTGCCAGTAGCCTTTTGTTACGTCTAGGGTTGTGAGATATCGGGCTTTGCCCAGTCTCTCTACAAGTTCATCCACCCTGGGCATAGGATAAGTATCAAATTTTGACAACGCGTTTAGTTTCCGGTAGTCATTACAAAACCTTGTTGTACCGTCTGGCTTTGGGACTAAAACTATAGGGCTGTTCCACCCACTTTGGGATTCCTCAATTACATCTAGTTTTAGCATTTTTTTAACCTCTAAACTTATAGCCTCTCTTTTGGCCTCTGGGATTCGGTATGGTTTAAGGTTAACTCGGACCCCCGGTTCAGAGACTAGGTCATGTTTAATTACGCTAGTTCAACCTGGTTGTGTAGAGAAGACTTCTTTGTTTCTTCTCACTAAATTCTGGACCTCTCGTTTCTGATGCACGGACAGGGTTTCAGCTATGCTAACCTCTGGGTCAGTTTCTTGATTCTCTGACGGACCTGGGGGTACTACGGTTAACAAGACCTCTCTATCTTTCCAGGGCTTGAGTAGGTTTATATGATAAATTTGCTCAGGTTTCCTCCTACCTGGCTGTCTTACCTTATAATTTACTTCTCCCACTCTTTCCAAGACCTCATATGGCTCATGCCATTTAGCAAGGAATTTACTCTCCACGGTGGGAACCAGAACTAGTACCCTATTACCTGGAAAAAAAATTCTGACCCTAGCACCCTTATTATACGTATTCCTCTGTGCTTCTTGAGCTTTCTCCATGTGTTCCCTCACTATGGGTAGGACTGTAGCAATGCGGTCCTGCATCTGGGCAACATGCTCTATTACACTTCTGTAAGGGGTAACCTCATGTTCCCAAGTCTCTTTGGCTATATCCAGTAAGCCCCTTGGGTGTCGGCCATACAATAGTTCAAACGGGGAGAAGCCTGTGGATGATTGGGGAACTTCCCTAATGGCAAATAACAGGTATGGTAACAAACAATCCCAGTTTTTCCCATCCTTATCGACCGCCCGGCGTAACATGCTCTTTAAGGTTTTATTGAACCTTTCCACTAAACCATCTGTTTGTGGATGATAGACTGAGGTTCTGAGATGTTTGATTTTTAGGAGTTTACATAGCTCTTTTGTTACTTGGGACATAAATGGTGTTCCCTGGTCAGATAAGATCTCTTTAGGAATTCCGACCCGGGAAAACAGAACTACTAACTCTTTTGCTATGTTTTTAGTAGAGGTGCTACGTAGGGGAACTGCCTCCGGATATCGGGTGGCATAATCTAATATTACCAATATATGCTGATGTCCCCTAGCAGACTTTATTAGGGGTCCTACTAGATCCATAGCAATCCGGTCAAATGGTACCTCTATTATGGGAAGGGGTACCAATGGGCTGCGGTACGCTTTGAACGGGGTGGTGATCTGACATTCTGGGCATGAGGAGCAATAATTCGTAATTTCTGCCAGAACTCCAGGCCAATAGAAGCTTCGGAGAACCTTTTCTTTTGTCTTTTCCACCCCTAGGTGTCCCCCCAATGGATGACTATGTGCGAAGTGTAATACTACGTTACGGAATGTCCGTGGTACCAACAATTGTTTAGTTGTAACTGATTTCCTTTTATCAACCCGATATACTAGGTCGTTCTCTACCTCGAAGTAGGGGTAAGCAAGTGACCTATCTGGTTGGCCAGGAATACTATTCTGGTCCCGTATATTTCCCCTTGCTACCGCTAATGTGGGGTCCTCCCACTGGGCCTTCTTAAAACTCCCAGGACTGACCTCTAGGTCAGCGAGGGTCTTATCCGGTTCTGGGGTGGTAAGTGTCTGATCAACATCTTGATTTGGGGTATTCCCTCCCAAAGTAGTGATGGGGAAGGGAATTTTACAGCACTCCTCCTTTTCCCCCTTCTTATTTGGGCCCTCGTCAACATCCATTTCTGAAAAAGGGAAAGGATTTGTTTCTTCTAATACTTCGTTATGGTCCGCTATTGAACTCTGGGCGCTATTCTGAGTGGGGGACCACATTTTTAGAAAATGGGGAAAGTCGGTTCCTATTAACACATCATGTGCCAGTTTGGGTACAATACCCACCTTGAAATCTAAAGAACCAAACTCTGTTTCAAAAAAAACATCAACAGTGGAATATACATGAGTATCCCCATGTATACAACAAATTGCCACTCTTTGTGAACTGTTTCCCTGTTTCTTCTTAATGGGCAACAGGTATTCGGACACTAGTGTGACCATGCTCCCAGAGTCAAGAAGTGCCCGAACCCTCTTACCATTAACCTTTACAAATGCACACAGATGGTTATTCAAGGGGTCCTCTGGGCTAGGGCCCATACATTGGGACCACAGCGAATAAGGTTCCACGCTGTTGCATTGCATGGGTTCATCATTTAGTGGGCAGATTTTTGCTGTGTGGCCCCTCTCATGACAATTTACACATTTAGGTACATAGTCTGTGTCCCACTTAGAGTCTTTTCCCGGCTCCCCATGTTGGCTATTGCCCTTAGTGTGCGAGCCACTGTTGCTGGTGCTGCGTGAAGGTGGTCGCCGCTCTTCAGCGCCCCTTAACCCCGGTACCCTTTTACCGTCTCTGGAAGAGTCCTGGAACCTCGGGTAGTGGGGTTACTCCACGACTGTGGGTTGCAGGTGCTCTTCTGCTGCATTGTACCTTTCTACGAGGGCCACAAGCTCATCCGCATTGTGGGGGTCACTCCGACTGACCCAACGGCGTAAGGCAGAGGGAAGTTTCCTCAAGAACTGGTCCATGACCAACCGTTCCACGAGGTGGCTTGCTGAGTTGATCTCGGGTTGTAGCCACTTCCGGGCGAGGTGGATGAGGTCATACATTTGGCTTCGGGTGGCTTTATCCATCGTGAAGGACCATGCGTGAAACCTTTGGGCACGAACAGCCGTGGTTACGCCGAGGCGGGCGAGGATCTCGAACTTCAATTTTGCATAGACGTTAGCTTCGGCTGGCTCTAGATCAAAGTAAGCCTTCTGGGGTTCGCCGCTTAGGAAGGGTGCGATTAGACCAGCCCACTCAGCTTCTGGCCATCCCTCTCTCTGTGCCGTGCGTTCAAACGTGAGAAGATAGGCTTCCACATCATCCGAGGGTCCCATCTTCTGAAGGTAGTGGCTTGCCCTGGTCATTTTCGGAACTGGGGCTGCCTCTGTCAGTGGAAGGTTACTGATAGTCCCCCTCAGGATCTCGAGTTCCTGCTGTAAGCCCTGAGCAAACCGTTGTTGCTCCTCTCTCAGCAAGCGGTTTGTCTCTTGCTGGTTTGCATTCGCCTGTTGCTGGTTTGCATTAATCTCTTGCTGGTTTATTAACAGCTGTTGCTAGTTTGCATTAGTCTCTTGCTGTGCTATTAACAGCTGTTGCTGGGTTTCATTCGCCTGTTGCAGGGCTGCATTAATCTTTTGCTGGGCTTCATTCGCGTCTTTCTGGACAGCAACATTGCGTACCAGCGCACTCACCACGTCTTCCATCTTGTTTGGAGAGAGAAAAAAATACTTTTTTTTTTTTTTTCTTGTTAAAGTTCTTTAACCCGCAGACCTTTTAGTGTTCTGCCCGCATTCTCCACCATATGTGACAAACAGCTTACTCCGGTGCTCCACCGTTTGTCCGGGACTGTTAGAACACGGTCTTTTAGGGTAGGTTAAATGATGAGGCGTCACGTACTGTTCCTTTAAACAGGCTATGCCTGGTTTATTCAGTCCCAGGCACTGAGACTGCCACAGTGCATATAACAGAGACACATCAAAACAAAAGCTGCTCACCTGAGCGATAACTTAACTTAGATTTCCCTAACTCAGGGTGGAAGTGGCTTTTCCACTTCCAACAACAAAACAAGGTACTTTTGCAGTCTTAGACAAATGAACAGAATGATTGAACCTGTTTGGGGAAGAGGCTTCTCCCCTCTGTAGTTCAGCAGCCTTCCAGCCTCCAGGCTCTTGGGGAGAGGGGAGAGCAAACAGGAAACAGGTCTAATATACCTGATCTCTAATCAGCATGACAGGTGACAGAAAACAGGCAGCAGACAAACTGTGGAATGGAGTGCATGTACCACAAGGCTGCCCTGTTCAGCCTAGACAGGACAGAAACTGTTCAGTATCCTGGGAGCCCTGTATATGGAGTTTATTACCATCCCCTGGTTTCTGTCACAATATATATATAAATATATATATATAGACCATACGATACCGGTTGAAGCACGACATCAAGGGACAGCACACAGGTAAGTTGATCACAAATACTTTCTATTGAAAAAGAGACACAAAAAACGACGTCTCGGTCCCCCAGTGGGACCTTTCTCAAGGTGCACCACCTTGAGAAAAGTCCCACCGGGGTACTGAAACGTCGGTTTTTGTGTCTCTTTTTCAAAACAAAGAATTTGTGATCAACTTACCTGTGTGCTGTCCCTTGATGTCATGCTTCAACCGGTATCGTATGGTCTATTATTGTGTTATGGGATAAGCACCAATCTTTGTTTACTTTCAAGTGGAGTGCCGGCTGTTTTTTGGATTATATATATATATATATACATTGTATTTTTATGTAGAGGTATCTGTGCAGTGTTAGCCCAGCTTAATAATCCAAAACGAATAGACAATAATGTTCTGTGGCTAGCTAAAAGCTTTTATTTGAGCGAGCTTTCAAGATACATACAGCCGCGGCAGCTTTTATTTTAACACTTCTTGGTTATTTTGCGGTTGCATTTTCAGAATTCCACGCGCTTCACCGCGTTCATGCCACATTCATGCTGGATTCATGCCGCATTCATGCCGCCCGTCACCTGCGGCTGATCTGTTTAATGATAATGGTTCCGATTTAATTGGGTGCAATTCTTCGCGTATCCGCCAAGTGGCAGATATTCATGAATTGTAATGAATTCTAATGTGTACACTACAGTACTGTACATGTGCTTCAGTAATGTGTCGACTTGCAGGTGTTTATAAAATACCACAGTGGTCCATTGTGAATTGACCTTGGCACTGAAGAAGTAACAATACTTTATCCATTTAGGCATTTCATATAAAAAACTCATTGCACAGTGTCTGGTGTTCTACAGTATTTTCAGAGAGTTCTGAGATGAGTACACCGCCGCAGTACGTGTTCAAAAAGCCCGACATAACGTACGCTTATTTAATATGGTCTGCAATTAATTCAGCAGATTATAAAATGGCCGCAGATGGTCAAATTTATCAATATTTTATCTCAAATTATGACTTTTACAAATTTTCACCACATGCTCGTGTGTGGAAGCGTGCAATAAGGAAAAGGTTATGTATCGATCCGTGCTTTTTTCGTATTTATCCTGCACCCGGAGTTAGATGAGGGTATTGGTGTGTTGCGGCAGATTTTTCCAGTGTCTTTGATCATGGAGACTTCAAAAGGTGAAAGGTCATGGTAAAACCAACTAAGAATCGTCTGTCTCAGGCCAGCAATGGAATGGCGCCAGCACCACCACCGGCTTCCAATAACGGTCCAATCGTCCGTGAAAACCTGGTGACCGGCAACCCTTGCTACTGCACCGACACACTTTATTCGAGCAAATACCCAGTATGTACCTGGCAGATACCTGGAATGCGCCGCTCCTTACCTCTGACAAGCCCCGTTGCGTTTGCCTTCCCAGCCTGGGTTCATGCCTGGCTGACGGGCGGCTGATCTGTTAAATGATAATGATTAGGATTTAATAGGCTGCAATGCTTCGCGTGTCTACCAGATGGCATAAATTCATGAATTGTAATGCAGTATATATATATATATACTGTGCAGTATTGCAGCCAGCGGGAATAAAATGCTTCAATCCCTGCCTGGAAAATAACCCAATGCACTCGGGCAGAAAACAGTCACAAACCTCAATACACCCGGGTATACCCGAATTCGTGGGACTAGCCAAGCTCGAATAAAGTGTGTCGCCAGTGTATCTGTCCCCGCCTGGATACCTGCAGTCTGAGCAGGATTTCACGTACAGATACCAGCAAGCTTGCATGTACCAAAAAGATTTCCAGCTTCATCAGCTGTACACTGGCGACACACTTTATTCGAGCTCGGCTAGTCCCACGAATTCGGGTATACCCGGGTGTATTGAGGTTTGTGACTGTTTTCTGCCCGAGTGCATTGGGTTATTTTCCAGGCAGGGATTGAAGCATTTTATTCCCGCTGGCTGCAATACTGCACAGTATATATATATATACTGCATTACAATTCATGAATTTATGCCATCTGGTAGACACGCGAAGCATTGCAGCCTATTAAATCCTAATCATTACCATTTAACAGATCAGCCGCCCGTCAGCCAGGCATGAACCCAGGCTGGGAAGGCAAATGCAACGGGGCTTGTCAGAGGTGAGGAGCGGCGCATTCCAGGTATCAGCCAGGTACATACTGGGTATTTGCTCGAATAAAGTGTGTCGGTGCAGTAACTACAGGTGTAGCAGGTTCGCTGTCACCTGTCAACTACGTGTATAATCAAGAATATGGGACTGGTGGCAGTGGCTCTGCGCCAACCGATTGGCAAAGTCTATGGTGAGTACAGCTGCCTTATTTTATTCTTTTTTTAAAATATCAATATCAATGCACAGTCAAGTGATTCTCCTGTAATTAATCACTTTGCTTATGGTTATTTAGTTATTTATTTTATTCACAATTCGCGAAAATGTAGTCCAGCAATATCATTGGCTGAGCAGCTTCTACAGTTGATACTGAACAATTGGTGGACAGCTAGGCGCATGCGCCTACTGTATATCTCATTGGAACCTTGTTGAAACGAATATGCGTGTCATCACATTTAGGCGCATGCGTGTATGTGAACAAGAGACGCCCCCCGAGAAAATTAGAAAATTTAGAAAACAGTGATATTTTTATAAATGGTTGCACAATTAAACAATGAAACTATTTAAATAATATTCAACTTTGTTGTATTTTTTTATTTTTCCTCTGAAAAGTAACTTTGTCATCAGACGGAGAACGGCAAATGGAGGGATTTCGATGGATAATACAGTATCGCTTTTTGTAACGATGCTTGCACATTGATGAATCTTATTTAAAAATCCAAGTACTGGAGGCAACAATTTAGTGGACGTGCCATTTTTATTGATTAGGATAGAATAACTGTGAGCTTTATAGAAAGGCAAAGAAGAGATGCGCCCGCTCAAACTAGTGTGACCACAAGGGTCAAAATTACAGACTGGTGCAATAGGGCAGGGGGATAATAATCAAACACAAAGAACACTGTATGACGTAAAGACACTGTGCATACAGATAAGGCCCTAAAGAATGCATTCAAAGTCTGATAAGAGAGAGCATCCTGCTGAACGTGCAGTACAGCAGAGAAAAACTGGACCAAACAAAAATAGTTGTAGTGTTAAAATACTTTATTAAGGATAACTAAAAAATGAATTGGTACCAGAAAATGTGGTGAATAAAGTGAACTGAAATCAATACAGTGCTCATTCCCCTTGGGGGGTCTCAAATTGGCAGAGTGCCAAAAATTCAAAATAGAACTATAACCATAAGCACTGTATAAGCACTGTATGGCGTTGTGGCAGCCAGGTTTTATTGGCCACACTACCCAGATGGCTGTGTACCAGCCGATCCTTTCAATTCTGGGACCTTAGACTCACCAGTGTCGGATAAGGTTTCAAAACCGGTTTGAGATCAGGGTCCTCAATGAGTAGATGCCAATGACGTTTTAGAATCATATTGGCACTATTCCATTTGTTGTTGTATGTGCCCACAAATCGAACCAAGTTATTGGCTGAAGTTTTCCGGTTTGTCCCGTGTAAAAGGGCTGCACGTGGGGATCGTTTGGCTCTTAAATAGGCTTTCCTGATGCATCCTTTGGTGTATCCCCGTTGGAGGAAACGGCTTGTCAAGATTTTAGCCTGTTCCTCAAAATCAATATTGGTTGAACAATTACGCCGAATGCGTAAAAATTGTCCCACAGGGATATTCCTAACTAAGTGTGAAGGATGATGTGTGTCTGCCAATAGGAGGCTATTAGTGGCAGTAGCCTTACGGTGTAACGTGGTAGTAATATTACCATTGTCACCCTTAATGATGGCGAAGTCCAGAAAGGTTAGTCTATCAGTCTGGATGTCAGTCGTGAACCGTTAATTAAGTCCATTGATATTGAGGGTACTGATAAATTGGATAAGTGACTCTCTGGTGCCGCGCCACAGGATGAATATATCATCTATATAGCGGCACCAGAGGTCAATCCATTGGGTGTAGTCCTGCATATCTTCACTGAAGACAACCGTCTCTTCCCACCAGCCTATGTACAGATTAGTGTATGAAGGTGCACATGTTGTGCCCATCACTGTACCCTGGATCTGGTGGTATTGACGGCCGTCAAACAGGAAGTAATTATGTGTGAGGACATAATCCAGCAGTTGTATCACAAAGTCATTATGAAGAAACAGATCAGTACCTCGTCCTTGTAGAAAGTGTGCGATGGCAGGGAGCCCTCTATCGTGTGGAATACAGGTATAGAGGGCCTCAACATCCAGACCCACCAGGAGTGTGTCATGATCAATAGAGAGATCCTCCAACCTTCTGGGCATATCTGTAGTGTCTCTAAGATACGAGGGGAGACTCTCTACAAATAGCCATTCGGCGTAATTGTTCAACCAATATTGATTTTGAGGAACAGGCTAAAATCTTGACAAGCCGTTTCCTCCAACAGGGGTACACCAATGGATGCATCAGGAAAGCTTATTTAAGAGCCAAACGATCCCCACGTGCAGCCCTTTTACACGGGACAAACCGTAAAACTTCAGCCAGTAAATTGGTTCGATTTGTGGGCACATACAACAACAAATGAAATAGTGCCAATATGATTCTAAAACGTCATTGGCATCTACTCATTGAGGACCCTGATCTCAAACCGGTTTTGAAACCTTATCCGACACTGGTGAGTCGTAGGGCCCAGAATTGAAAGGATCGGCTGGTACACAGCCATCTGGGTAGTGTGGCCAATAAGACCTGGCTGCCACAACGCCCCATGGGCACTTACAAGTGTGGTACATGCAAGCCATGTGAGTTCATAACCCCTACTAAAACATTTTCTAACTGGGATAACTCTTGCCATTACACAATCAGACATTTTCTTAATTGAAAGACGCTTGGAGTTGTGTATTTGGCCACGTGTGGATGTGGCAAAAAATACGTGGGCAAAACTAGACGTGAGTTCAGGCGACGTGTTCTTGAACATATTGGTTCTATACGAAACCATCTAGACACTCCACTTGAACGTCATGTTAACGAAGCACACAATGGTAATACCAGGAATCTCCGCTTCTGTGGCATTGATCATGTCATCATTGGGCCCAGAAAAGGGGACTGGGACCGTATCCTATTTCAAAAGGAGAGCCGTTGGATTTATGATTTACATACTTTAAGTCCAAACGGCCTGAACGAGGGCTTTCTTTTTACCCCCTATCTATGAGACTATTCATAGTCTTGTTTCATGCCTTTTTCATCACTATTAATGATGTGTTAGACTGGGATTAGTGGCAACAAACTATTATTGTTAACCATTCAGTTTAAATTTGTTCATACTCTAATGGGGGCTTAGCTCGCCATGTGTGAGGATTCTGGAGCCACGCCGCTCTCGGCGTGCTCCTCACTTACCTGCAGCTCCATTTGGGTCTCCCGCGGCACACGTGGACTCCGGAGGCAAGCCGCCGTCAGCTTTTCCCTCTATGCGCGCGCGCGCACATCTTCCTTCCTCTTCTGCTCTCAGAGCAGGGCGTGGGTCCGCGCACGCAGCCGATGGCACTGCCTCACGGAGGCGCGGCCACACGGAGGCGCTCCCGCCTCTTAAAGGCACAGCGCCTCTTTTGATGGCTACCACCAAACTCAGCCAGGCTGCTGGGCTTTATGGCTCATCCCCTGGGACTCCTTCTGGATCTATACCTGCTGTAACCTGGCCTTTCCACACACCCCTACCTTGCTGCGCTGCTATTGGTTCCTCTCTCCTATATATACCCTGCAGAGTCACTGACTCGTTGGCTGAGCATAGAACCAGTTGTTCTCACCATTCTCTGCCTCCTTAGTCTATTCCGCAGACTTCCTCGTGAACTGAACCGGCTTCCGCTACGTCTACCTGTACCTCTGGCATCCCGAACTCGGCTTACAGCTACACGACTCTCCGCACCTCTGGCATCCCGAACTCGGCTTACAGCTACACGACTCTCCGCACCTCTGGCATCCCGATCCTGGCTTACGGTAAACTACAACGTCCCTCTCTCTTACCCCGGACTTGGCTAACGGCCCCTCTACCTACCGTACCTCTCCTACCCCGATCCGGAATCCCAGACCACTCTTCAATCAAGACGTGCCCTCGTGGCTGTGGGTGGCGTTATTTCCTATCCCACCTCAGCACCGCGGTCCCGTCTCGTTTGTGGTGAGCACATCCTAACATTATGCTCAGCCCAACAAACATGGACCCCGCTGAGGTGGAGCGCACTTTAAACGCTCATACTGCTCTGTTTGCCAGACTAGAGACTTATCTAGACCAAGCAGAAAAACGGACAGATACCTTGCAGCAAACCGTCCATACCCTTACTCTTCAATTTCGTACCCTCTCTCAGCATCTGTCTCCCGTGGCAGCTCCTGTACCGGCTAGTCCTGCTCCGACACCTCCATCTGCGTCTGCTCCGGAACCACGGATTCCGCCTCCCAGACACTATGCGGGGGATCCTCGAGGATGCCGGGGTTTCATTAACCAATGTCTCGTCCAATTTAACTTCTCTCCCTCTCGCTTTGTGTCTTCTGTCTCCAAGGTTTGTTACATCTACTCCCTTCTCACCGACCAGGCACTGGCGTGGGCCTCTCCCATTTGGGAACGACAGGGGGCCATCACACAGGACATCGATCTCTTCGTCGAGGAATTCCGAAGAGTCTTCGATACTCCCGCACGGAGGTTAACGGCATCTTCTGCTCTTCACCACATAATCCAGGGAGATCGTTCGGTTGCCGTGTATGCAGTGGAGTTCCGCACCCTTGCTGCTGAGACAGGTTGGAATGATGAGGCTCTATCTTCTGCATTCTGGCAAGGTCTGTCGGAGACCCTAAAGGATGAGCTTGCTGCACGAGATCGTCCCACTAACCTGGAGGAGTTGATCGCTCTCTCCATTCGTGTGGATCAGCGTCTGCTGGAGCGGAAATACGAGCGTTCCCATGTCCGTATACGGGTTTCAAGAACTCTTGCTCCCTCCTTCGTGGCTCCGCTACCTCCTTCCGGGGACATTCCAGAACCCATGCAGTTGGGAGGCAATAGGCTGTCTCCTGCTGAGAAACTGCGTCGGCGCAAGGCCGGCCTTTGCATGTACTGTGGCAATTCCGGTCACGCTGTACCCCAGTGTCCTCACGCACTGGGAAACGCCAGCTCCCAATGAGATCCCGGAGAGTTTCGTTGGGAATATTGACACTTTCTCCCATCGTCCAGAACATCCTTCCCACCAGGATAACCTTGCCCATTACACTGTCTGGAGAGGGGTTTCACACTCCGGCACAAGCGTTCATTGACTCTGGTTCTGCAGGTAATTTCATTGATGAGACTTTTGCTAGACTGAACAATATCCCTTTGGTCAACAGGAGGACGCCGGTAGGACTGGAGGCCATTGACGGTCGACCGCTTAAACCAGCTTTTATCACGCTACAGACGGTGCCTCTTCTTCTACAATTCGTCAACGTCCATACGGAGATCATTACCCTCGATGTAATCCACACTCCTTCTGCTGAGTTGATTTTGGGTCTTCCTTGGCTTCAACTTCATAATCCTCGCATCGACTGGACGGATCAGAAACCTATCCAGTGGGCTCCTTCTTGTGCCAAGACCTGTACCCAGATTTTCAAGAGAATTGGTGGTTTGTCTACCTTATCTGAGAAGATTAACTCCTTACCCTTTGAGTACTGGGAATTCCGTGATGTTTTCGACAAGGCACGTTCCGAGATTCTACCTCCACACCGTTCTTTTGATTGTCCTATCGACCTACTTCCGGGCGCACCTCTTCCCAGGGCAAGATCCTATCCTCTCTCTCTCCCAGAGACAAAGGCCATGAACACTTACATCGCTGAGAACTTAGAGAGGGGTTTCATCAGAAAATCGTCTTCCCCGGTCAGAGCAGGCTTCTTCTTTGTCAAAAAAATGGACGGCTCTCTCCGCCCATGCATAGACTACCGGGGTTTGAACAATATCACTCGTAAAAATCGCTATCCTCTGCCTTTGATTCCGGAGCTCTTCGACCGTCTCCAGGGAGCAAATATCTTTTCTAAACTGGATCTAAGAGGTGCCTACAATTTAGTAAGGATACGAGAGGGGGACGAGTGGAAGACTGCTTTTAACACTCATGACGGCCACTATGAATATCTGGTTATGCCGTTCGGTTTGTGCAACGCACCAGCAGTTTTCCAGGATTTTGTCAACGAGATTTTTCGGGACATTCTGAACTCATTTCTTATTGTTTACTTGGATGACATCCTCATTTTTTCTAAATCCACTCAAGAACACATCAAACATGTTCAACAAGTACTGTTACGTCTTCGGGAGAACCATCTTTTTGCAAAGCTGGAGAAATGTCAGTTCCACCTCAAATCTGTTGCATTTTTGGGTTACGTCATCTCGGACTCTGGTTTTAACATGGATCCAGAGAAACTTAAGGCTATTCTGGACTGGCCTCGTCCGACTACTCTTAGAGCCGTGCAACGTTTTTTAGGTTTTGCAAACTATTATCGACGTTTCATCCGCAATTTTTCGTCCACCGTATCTCCCATAACTGCCCTCACCAAGAAGGGTGCTGATCCTTCATCTTGGTCGGAGTCCGCCATAAGGGCGTTTGATCTGCTTAAGAGGGCTTTTGTGTCTGCTCCCATCCTCACCCACCCAGATCCTAAACTCCCATTTACCTTGGAGGTGGATGCTTCGGACATTGGGGCTGGGGCTGTTCTGTCCCAGAGAACTTCTCCCTTAGCCAGACTGCATCCATGTGCGTTTTTCTCGAAGAAATTTTCGTCCGCTGAACGGAATTATGATGTCGGGAATAGGGAGCTTTTAGCGATCAAGTTGGCTTTAGAGGAGTGGAGACATTTCTTAGAGGGGACTGAGACACCCATTACCATTCTGACGGATCATAAGAATCTCCTCTACCTAGAAGGGGCACGGCGTTTGAACGCTCGACAAGCCCGCTGGGCTTTGTTTTTTTCACGATTTAACTTTCTCATTTCCTTCATTCCTGGCTCCAAGAATCTAAAAGCGGACGCCCTATCACGACAGTTTCTGGCGGAGGACAGGTCTGAGGAGCAGCTGGAGTCTATTATTCCTTCTAGTTGTATCCTCTCCGCTAACTCGTTTGATATCATGGGCAAAATTCAATCCGAACAGTCACGGATTCCTGAGGGACTCAAGGTTCCGGAGGGAAGACTCTACACGGCACCTCAACACCGCAAGAAGGTTCTCGAGTGGTGTCATTCCTCTAAATCAGCAGGACACCCAGGGATACGGAAGACCAACGATCTGGTTCAACGTACCTTCTGGTGGCCTGAGAGGGCTAAAGATGTGGAGGAGTTTGTCAAGGCGTGTAATATTTGCGCTCGCAACAAGGTGCCTCGGGTCAAACCTGCTGGGCTTCTACTTCCGTTACCCATTCCAGACCGTCCCTGGAGCCATATTTCTATGGACTTTATTGTAGAGCTTCCAGAGTCCAAAGGAAAGAATACCATTCTGGTGGTCATCGATCGTTTTTCCAAACAGTCGCACCTTGTTCCTTTGAGGGGTCTACCAAATTCCCCCAGGCTGGCAGATGTCTTCATTCAGGAGATTTTTCGTCTTCACGGAGTACCTTCTACCATTGTCTCGGATCGTGGGTCTCAATTCGTGTCGAGGTTTTGGCGTGCCTTTTCCCAGAAGTTGGGGATTTCGCTTCAGTTCTCTTCTGGGTACCATCCACAGACCAATGGACAGACGGAGAGGGCCAACCAAAACCTGGAACAATGCCTTCGATGTTTTATAACTGATACACAGGAGGACTGGGTGGATCTTCTTCCATGGGCCGAGTTTGCTCTGAACTCTCTTCGCAATGATTCTACCCAAGAATCTCCATTTTTTATAAACTTTGGATTTCATCCGTCTCGGTCACCTTTCTCTTCTCTCTCCTCAGGGGTGCCAGCAGTGGACAAGCACGTCTCTCGTCTGAGGGTCTTATGGTCTAAGATTCAGGAGAATTTGAAGCTCGCTACAGGGAGACAGAAACTCCAGGCTGATCGACTTCGACGTCAAGTACCGGAGTTCGCCCCAGGAGACAGGGTATGGCTCTCGTCCAGGAATATCCGTTTGAAGGTTCCTACCATGAAGCTCGCTCCCAAGTTCCTCGGTCCCTTTACCATACTTAGGAGGATTAATCCTGTGGCTTACAAGCTATGTCTTCCACCTTCTATGAAGATACCTTCGGTCTTCCATGTGTCCTTACTGAAACCAGTGTTTCAGAGTCCTCGCTTTTCCAGAAGAACTTCTCCTCCATGTCCGATTATGATTCAAGGTCAACAGGAATACGAGGTGCAGTTTGTCCTGGATTCTAGAATTTCCAGAGGAGGAGTACAATACTTGGTTCACTGGAAGGGGTACGGACCAGAGGAGCGTTCATGGATTCCTCACCGGGATCTTCACGCACCTCGTCTTCTACAGGCTTTTCATCGCAAGAATCCTTCCAAGCCTTATCATGGTCGCCCGGAGGTCGCCCCTGAAGGGGGGGGTACTGTGAGGATTCTGGAGCCACGCCGCTCTCGGCGTGCTCCTCACTTACCTGCAGCTCCATTTGGGTCTCCCGCGGCACACGTGGACTCCGGAGGCAAGCCGCCGTCAGCTTTTCCCTCTATGCGCGCGCGCGCACATCTTCCTTCCTCTTCTGCTCTCAGAGCAGGGCGTGGGTCCGCGCACGCAGCCGATGGCACTGCCTCACGGAGGCGCGGCCACACGGAGGCGCTCCCGCCTCTTAAAGGCACAGCGCCTCTTTTGATGGCTACCACCAAACTCAGCCAGGCTGCTGGGCTTTATGGCTCCTCCCCTGGGACTCCTTCTGGATCTATACCTGCTGTAACCTGGCCTTTCCACACACCCCTACCTTGCTGCGCTGCTATTGGTTCCTCTCTCCTATATATACCCTGCAGTGTCACTGACTCGTTGGCTGAGCATAGAACCAGTTGTTCTCACCATTCTCTGCCTCCTTAGTCTATTCTGCAGACTTCCTCGTGGACTGAACCGGCTTCCGCTACGTCTACCTGTACCTCTGGCATCCCGAACTCGGCTTACAGCTACACGACTCTCCGCACCTCTGGCATCCCGAACTCGGCTTACAGCTACACGACTCTCCGCACCTCTGGCATCCCGATCCTGGCTTACGGTAAACTACAACGTCCCTCTCTCTTACCCCGGACTTGGCTAATGGCCCCTCTACCTACCGTACCTCTCCTACCCCGATCCGGAATCCCAGACCACTCTTCAATCAAGACGTGCCCTCGTGGCTGTGGGTGGCGTTATTTCCTATCCCACCTCAGCACCGCGGTCCCGTCTCGTTTGTGGTGAGCACATCCTAACACCATGTTTTAATACACAATTGGTATCTCACTATTTCCCATACACTTTACACACTCCCCTTTTCCTTATGAGGCTTTAATTTATTTTTTGTTCCCCCCAGCAGAGCTCTATAAATATTGGCCACTGGGGGGAGTGAAGATCTATCCCTCTCTGGATGAAGCTATCGCGAAACGTACGTCAGAGGCGTAATGACGTCACACATCACGTTTTCCAGCATGGACGCCTGCAGCTCCAAGCAGACCTGATCGGCACACAGATTGAGTCCCCTTCAGCTGCACACTCACCCAGCACTCACTTAGCCTGCACCACAAGGATCGTGTACCCAGGGCCAGCACAGATAAGTGGTTTGAGGGTCCTGTTTTCCTATTTCTGTCCTCACTCCCCCTCTCCCTCCCGTGTGTTGTAGGGGTATGTTATTGAGGGCCAGATTTGGGGACCACACGATCCTGCTGCTTTGCTCCTCCCACAGGGTTAACATATATTGGTGTGCAGGGATTCCCCACCCCCCTTTTCTGTCCCTGTGCATAGTTACTAACCAACAGGGTCAGCTTGTGTGGGGTTTCACTGCTACACTTCTTATCTGTCTTTTTGACCATTTACCTGAGTGGACATATATTACTTCATTATTATTGCTTCAATTTGTGTGAAATTTAGCAAGTGTTAGTATTTACCTATACCTATACTGTTGATCATTTTTGTATGCCATTGTCATTACTTTTAAAGTATATACAGTACTATTATGCGTGGCCTCATATGATCACAAGCCTATATACATACTAGTGCTTTATGTGAGTGCTTATAACTTATAGCGTTCAAGTGACGTCATGCACCAGAAACAGCCCCTATAACCTTGATACAACAGGCATAGGTGTCAGCGCTTTCTGGAATATTACAGTGCTTATGGTTATAGTTCTATTTTGAATTTTTGGCACTCTGCCAATTTGAGACCCCCCAAGGGGAATGAGCACTGTATTGATTTCAGTTCACTTTATTCACCACATTTTCTGGTACCAATTTATTTTTTAGTTATCCTTAATAATGTATTTTAACACTACAACTATTTTTGTTTGGTCCAGTTTTTCTCTGCTGTACTGCACGTTCAGCAGGGTGCTCTCTCTTATCAGACTTTGAGTGCATTCTTTAGGGCCTTATCTGTATGCACAGTGTCTTTGCGTCATACAGTGTTCTTTATGTTTGAGCTTTATAGAAAACCTGAAACAGTATGCTGTTGTTTTAATACAGTATACAATACTTGTTTACAAACTGTATAATAAACCCCAAAAATAAAAAGTATGTATTTATTCTACAATTAAGATTATGTGTATTCTATACCTGTACAGTATGTATTGTTTTAATACTGTTTTGATTTAATGCGCATGCCACAGTATACAATACAGTACTGTATAGTATGCCACATGGAACCTTGTTGAAACACAAAATTCATGTGTGTCATATTCTCTAGCCTGCTGTACCCATGCTTGGCCACCGGGACTGCTGCCACTCTCAATGTCTTGTTCTAGCCTGCAGTACCTATACTTGTCCACCGGGATTGCTGCTGCTAAACTAAGGAACATTCCAGACTCTGATACCTGACACACCTGCACCTGTGCTCCCTCTCAGCCTGCATATATAAACCTCCCTTTCCTGTTCCTCCCTTGCCTCTGTTTCAAGTCAGACTCCTATGCACATGCCTCTGATCCTGATTTGTTCCTGTACCTGTATTTGAGTCTGTTCGCAGTAAAGGCCCTTGCTGGTTATCTGGCTTGTCCCTGTTTGTTCCCGTTCTCAGTCCCTGCTCCCAGACCTGTCCCTGCTCGCCTGTCCTGTTCCAGTCTCCTCGTTGCCGACCTCTGCTTGTTACCTGACTTTGCTACCTGCCACCTGCCTCGGACCCCTGCTTGTTACCTGACTTCGCTATCTGCCGCCTGCCTCTGATCGCTGCTTGTGACCCCTACTACGCTCCTACTGTTCCGGCCACCGAGATCCTACCCGCCACAGGAGTCTCCCGTGACAATGTGTTTACTACAGTAATTAACCAACCATTATGTGACAGGGTAAATAAAAGCCACCAGCTATATGCCTGGCAGACATATGTTTAGTCTGCCGTACAGCAGTGATGAGGTTAACTTCAGCTGGGAAGCTCATGACAATTAGTTGGATCCCAGCTGCCTAATCAAGGTGTGTTAAAAACCCCAGGCTGTACACACATGCAGACTAGCTGGTCAGGAGACAGGAGTGAAATACTGAAGAGATTACAGATACAGCAGCGGCAGCTCTTATTCGAGCAAAAGCCGCTGGCTGTATGTGGCTGGGAAGCGGGTAGCCGCGGCGCGTGGCGGCGCACTGTGACGTCACAGTCACAGGCGCGCCCGGCTTCCCCGTCTTCCCCGGCTTCCCCAGGCTTCCCCGACACCCCTGGAGATGAAATTAAGGTAAGCGGGGGTTCGGGGAAGCAGAGTGGCAGAGCAGATGGGGTACAGGGGTCCGGAAGGGTGTGTAAATTGCGCGCGATGGAGGAGGGGGGGTGAGTGGGGGAACGCGGCGGCGCGCGTGCATTACTGGCGGCAGCTGGGGCAGATCCCGGCATGCCGCCGGTATTTAGTGCAATAAGATATGTCGCTACTGTATAAGGTCTGTTTGCAAAGTAAATGGTTTATGAACTGTTGTATCCTACATGCTGAAGGGAAACTGCTTTGTTTGCCATGCTGAAGAGAAACTGCTTTGTATGCCATGCTGAAGATAAGCTATTTTGTTTTGTCTGCTGAAGAGAAGCTATTTTGTTTTGTGTGCTGTATTTTTTAAGGCTAAATAAATAAGCCTTGTCAAGAGACCCCGAATATGTACACTGGCGGCACACTTTATTCTTACCTGGCTGGAGTCGCAAGCCGGGAGGTGTCCCAGCTTGCTCGTTTATTTCCCTCGGCGTGCCGCGCGTCATCGATACGCGGTCACGCTTCATCGGGAGCGTGCGCGCATGGCGCGCGTGCCCAGGGCTCCCCGATGGAGCCCTGGTGTCCCGCGATGTGGGGGATTGCGGTGGGGGGCTCCGGGGGACCCGGCGGACCCGGAGAGGGAAGGGGGAAGCCCTGATTGGAGGACCGATCCTCCGAGGCTCCGGCGCGCGGCCGGGACACCTCGGCGCGCCCGGTTACTGTCGCGGCCGAGACCGGGCAAAGGTAAGAATAAACTCGGCCGCGACAGTAGTTGCATGTACCCTGCAACATATGGTGTCAGAAGTGCCAGGATTTTGAAAGGCTCCTGCAGTAAAAGGGCCACACACACAAACAAGAATGAGAAAAATGGAAGAAATTTTAAAAGAGTTTCTGTGCGAGCAGACCAGACAGCAGGAACAGTTAATGCAGTTAATGCAGGAGCAGGCCCAACTACTATTGCAGCAGCAAACCAGCTCCTAACCCAGCAGCAAACAGCACAGGATGAGTGAATGGCCAAGCTGATGACCCAATTCCAGTGGACTGCCAGTCCAGAACTTGCAAACAAACCCCCGGTACTCCTGAGGAAAATGGCTCCGAACGAGGATCCAGTGGCTTTTTTACTGACATTTGAAAGGGTTACCGAAGCTCAGGGCTGGGCTGCAGATCGCTGGGCAACTGCTTTGGCCCCGCTTCTCATAGGAGAAGCCCAGGCCTCATATCAGGGCCTCCCTGCAGATCAGGCAATGGACTTCCGACAAGTGAAAGCCGCCATACTGGATCGCTTAGGAATCACCCCAGAGACCTACCGGCAGCAGTTCCGGATCATGAAGTACACCGCTAAGATGAGACCCCAGGTCCTCGCTCAGCGGTTATTGGGCATGTGTACGCGCTGGATACAACCCGAGGAGTGCACTAAGGAGGCAATTCTTGAGCAGGTGGTTTTGGAACAATTCCTACAAATAATACCCCTTTCCGGATGCTCGTGGGTAAAACGTTACGCTGCTGAAACCCTAGCTTTGGCGGTCCAACTCGTGGAGAACTTCCTTGGGGCTGAATAGCAGGCGAGTGTCCTGGACCCGACGGATCCTACTCCACCGGCACCTGCGGACACCCAAAGAGGGAGGTCGGATCAACGGGGAACCTATGGCCCATCCACGCGCAACCGCCAATTCCAACGGAAGGAGCAGTCGTTCCAGCAAGGGCGGAGTCAACATGCAGGTCCCCGCCGAGACCCTTATCTCCTTCCTGATGTTGGCTCGTCGCAAAATGAGAGGAACTTCCGAGGACGTCGCCCACAAGACCCACCAGATGCCTGGTCTCCAGTATCCGGTCCAGCGGAGTGCTATCCACGGCCCCCTTTTGCGAGGGAACCCTCTCCATGTTCCGCCTGCAGAGAACAAGGCCACCGGCAGGTGGACTGTCCACTGATGGATTGTTCATTCAGCAGGACCGTCGCCTTGGCCTTCACTGGAGAAAATTACAAGCCATGGCTACTTCCAGCCCAGGTTGAGGAAAAACCATCCAGGCCCTTGTAGATTCGGGCTCTGGGAAAACTCTGGTCTTACAGGAACTATTACCGCCTAATGTGTGTTCTTTTGACTCCCCATGGAGTTTAGACTGTATACACGGCGATGTAAAACGGTATCCGACGGCCAAAATCCGGCTACAGGTAAAACGTCAGGAGGCCTACCTCGAAGTAGGAGTCGCTTCCTGCCCCCGTTGTCCTCGGCCGTGACTGGCCTTTCTTTTCGGACCTAATGGCTCCAGTCTCTCATGAGGAGCCTTATTCTATGGCTCAGGAGAACTCTGGCAAACTGTTGCCCTTCTCGGCAGACCTTTTTCCCAGTAGACACCGTGTTCAGAAGACTCGGAAGCAAAGCCGCTCTGACAAACAGGTAAGTAAGAAAAATAGGGTGCTCAAACCCAGGACGACTCCAATCAATTCAATGATTAATAAACATTTTTACCCTGGAGATACCAGTGGGAGTGGATGGTAAATATAGACTTGTAAGTCCTCAATGACAACTGTCAAACTTAACCATGAATGTCTAATATGGACAGGGAATAGTTCCGTGGGCGCCTATAAAATGGGCTTGAAAACAAAGAGAAAGCACAACACATAGCGTAATACTGTTGAAACATTAAACAAACAACATATAAGACAACATATAACAGCTGAATACTGAAATGGTATTTTTAGGACAATAAAATCATTTAATAACAATTAATATTTAATATAATGCACAATTTGCATGGACATATAGATTTAAGCAATTAAAAATCTGAATAGGTGGTTCAACTGCTCCGTAGCACCAATGTTGATGATAGCAATGCCTACTCACCAGATGGAATAGGTTTGCAGGCAGTGGATATTTTAGAGAGTATCCCCTCTCATCGGTGTGCTGCTCTCTGCTTAGCTGGCGTCTCTGTCGGCTCGTGGGTGCAGCTCATCAGCAGGGACTCCTGAAGCTCCAGGAAGCACGTCTGAGCAGATGGAACTCAGCTGCAGCTGATTCAGCACGATGTCAGCCACGGACCACCGTGAGCTCGTCTATCTGCTGCTCACTGCTAGCTGGCGTCTCTATCCGCTCGTGGACGCAACTTGTCAGCAGGTACTCCTGCAGGGCGCCAAGCAGGGCGCTTGAATAATGGGAAACCGCAACAGCTGGTTCAACTCGTCGGCGGCTATAAGAGATGGTTAGCTGGCAGCTCACGTTGATTCACCGATGTACGGGGGGTACTACACCAATGTGTGCGGGGCTTGAACCTCCACCCTACGCGTTATACCCCTGAGGAAGAGAGCAGATCGCTCTTGAAACGTGTAGGGTGGAGGTTCAAGCCCCGCACACATTGGTGTAGTACCCCCCGTACATCGGTGAATCAACGTGAGCTGCCAGCTAACCATCTCTTATAGCCGCCGACGAGTTGAACCAGCTGTTGCGGTTTCCCATTATTCAAGCGCCCTGCTTGGCGCCCTGCAGGAGTACCTGCTGACAAGTTGCGTCCACGAGCGGATAGAGACGCCAGCTAGCAGTGAGCAGCAGATAGACGAGCTCACGGTGGTCCGTGGCTGACATCGTGCTGAATCAGCTGCAGCTGAGTTCCATCTGCTCAGACGTGCTTCCTGGAGCTGCAGGAGTCCCTGCTGATGAGCTGCACCCACGAGCCGACAGAGACGCCAGCTAAGCAGAGAGCAGCACACAGATGAGAGGGGATACTCTCTAAAATATCCACTGCCTGCAAACCTATTCCATCTGGTGAGTAGGCATTGCTATCATCAACATTGGTGCTACGGAGCAGTTGAACCACCTATTCAGATTTTTAATTGCTTAAATCTATATGTCCATGCAAATTGTGCATTATATTAAATATTAATTGTTATTAAATGATTTTATTGTCCTAAAAATACCATTTCAGTATTCAGCTGTTATATGTTGTCTTATACGTTGTTTGTTTAATGTTTCAACAGTATTACGCTATGTGTTGTGCTTTCTCTTTGTTTTCAAGCCCACCGTGAGGATCAACAATCTTCACAACCAACAGGCTTGGTTTTCGTATATCCTTTATAGTGGTAAAATTTTATAGGCGCCCACGGAACTATTCCCTGTCCATACTGTTTTCCTGACCAGGGGGTCAGGCTTTGTGTCCTAGGCAGCCCCTTATGTATAGTTTTATTTAATATATAAGGTAATAGTTACTACACCACACACATTGCGGTTAGCGCTACCTGTTTTGTTGTTTATGAATGTCTAATAACCATAAAGAACCCACTCACGTCATCTCCAGGGGTGGTGAACAGGCGTGCCAGCCATGAGGGATCCGGAATCCAGTTAGAGACAGAAGGAAAAAACGAATGGCGCACAGCCAAGGAGCCAGGTGTGGAGTAAAACTGCTTCTTTATTCGTGCATGCAGAGAGACAAGTAACCCCCTTGGTGGGACAAGGACAGGAACCTCCTATGTGTTTCGGACCTGGGGGTCCTTTATCAAGGAGTATGGGATGTGCTGGGATAAGGCACCTTATATACCTGGTTAATAATAAGTGAATTGAAAAAATCTGCGCGAAATTAGAGCATCCGCCCAATGCGCATGCGCGTGACGTCACTCGTGGCGCCGCACCAACTACCCGAAGGATTGTGGGTAAGGACCGCCCACAGTGAATGTCCGCGCATGCTCAGACTGGAGCGTGAGGCTAACAGAGCTTATCCTGTTCTGTGTATCTACTCCTTCCCATAGTGACGTCACCGCGGGTCTCCAATAGGCCGGTACATGTCGCTGCATCACCAATGATAGTGCTGAACAGCCGACATTGCACCAATCACATCAGGTTCCCTGCGCTCACACTAAAGGCTATCGCAGTACCCAGAGACTAGAAATAACAAAACAGAACACTTACTAATACCCCACAACAAGAACAAATCAATGAAATCAGAATATTTGATATACCTGTTGTGAGTGGTTGCACTTATCCAAGCCAATCCCACATATAAAAAGACATACAGTGTAACATATATAACACCCTAGTAAAAAAACAACAATATCCCCATTATGCATTAATTATGCATTAATTATGCATTATGCATTTTGAAACATTGTTCGTAACATATATATATAAAAGGATTGAATTAAAAACAAAATATACAATTAGCAAGACTTTTTTGGTATGCCTTCTCTTCGATGTCCCCAAGGCTGAGGAAGAACAAATGTATGATACTTTTATACAAGCAGTTTATCATTTTAAAGCTCTAATTTACTGATAAACAATCCACATAATTGATATAGCATAAACAAGTTGTATTTCCAACTGGTGGCGACTTACGGTACTTAGTTTTATAATTACAATTTTATAATTATATGGAAAATAGCTGAAGCGCTCAAATGCAGGTATATCTCAAAATGATAATAAGCCAGACCACTGTATCAGGGTACTAACAATTGATATAGTACCTATTGTGTCATATAATGGGTACTATCCTCCTGAAGACAGGTGGTGTGTGGTGCAACCCACTCACCATCAGTCTCATTGGCAGGTTCCCCTGAAAAATATGCAAATACTCACATCCTGGTAGGGCAGGCAGGCAGGCTGTGCAGCTACTCAATGCAATACAGGGAAAAGGGAGACCAAAAAGCGCACCAGCACAAACGGAGCAGGAAGAAACCAGGACAAAAAAATGATTAAAAGGGCACTTTAATGTGGCAAAAGACCCATCCAATGCATTTCGAACGTCGCAGCGTTCTTTTTCAAGGCTTGAACATTGACTGGCAACTAACACATTTTTTGTAAACATTTTTGTGATAGACGTATTATGGTGTAATTAGTTGGTAATACAGATTAAATAAGACAATTGTCATTATATTGGACATTATATTCTTATCATTATAACCTTTGAACCTATGCCTTATCATGCAAATATTATGCTAATATGTAAGCTTAAATTGTTCTTTGATGTATCTTGTGGATAATACTTCATATTTTATAATGGTTGTATTTCCCTGGTTCCTATGATTTAGGTACACAATCTGTGTTATGCAGTATGTATGTGTAATATGTCTTTAAATTTACTTTTCTTGCACATTTTTTTTAATCATGTCTAGAGGTTTTTATTTTCAACTTTTTTTTTTGTATATAACTTAGTTGCAACACAGCTAGTTTTTTAATCCACCTTGTTCATGTTTTTCCTTGATATAATAGTACCCTTTATTAAGCATTAGTTTAGTTTAATATAGCTTTATTTCGTTTAATTATGCTTGTCCAGTTAGCAGCAATGTATTTTGTTCTGCTGGAATGGTCAATAAAGCTTTGTTATTGTGTTCCTATGTTTGCCCACATCCAAAATGGCCACACTGCCTTTGGTACTTCCTTTTGCCCTTAGATCGGCACTGAGTCGCTCTGTTATGACGTCATCAGGTTCTGATTTTTGGCGCGAAATGGCCCACAGGTAAGAGGGTATATAATGGATGTTATCACATTGTGTTTTATCCTTGAAAAAGAACGCTGCGACGTTCGAAATGCATTGGATGGGTCTTTTGCCACATTAAAGTGCCCTTTTAATCATTTTTTTGTCCTGGTTTCTTCCTGCTCCGTTTGTGCTGGTGCAATTTTATAATTATAATTTTTACCACTACCATATGGTTTATAAATTTTGAAAGGGTTCCCAAATTGTTTGAAGGTAGAGTGCAACCTTAGTCAAAGCAAAACCACCATGAAATATCTCATATAGAGAAAACAGTAGTATCCTAGGAAGATGGTGCTATTATTTTCTGTTTTTAATAAGACTATTTTAATATAGTTAATTAATATTTATGCAAAAAATGGGACAGGTTCCATTATACGTTTAGACCGCAGGGAGTTTTGGTCTGAAGCATAAATATCCAGTAAGCCTCCCTGCGGTCCAGGAGGTTGAGCAAATCACCTCCTCTTTCTTTGGAGAAGATTCTCTCAATTCCCTGGACTTTTAGTCCGTTGATGTTGCCTTTGGGGCAATGTGTAAAATGTTTGGAGACAGGGTGGGATGTGTCCCCTTTTTTGATTAGTCTGATATGTTCGAGTATTCTATTTTTTAGGGGTCTGATGGTCCTCCCTACGTAATTGATTCCGCAACCGCAAGTCAGTAGATAGATTACATATTGAGTATTACAATTTATGAACGACTTGATCGGGAAGTCCTGATTAGATCTACAACCTCTGAATTGTTGTGAGGGTGTCATAAAACAGGACTGGTTGCAGAAATCTGGGTCCCAAGGTGACCATTCTAGTAGCCAGAGGTCATAAGTGATGGCTGGGGATGGCCAGAGGGAGGGGGATATGGGCCCTGGAGATTTACCAGACCTGTACCTCCCTGACTTTCGCCAGAGGCAAAGGGAAGACCCAGTCCTTGCTAGACAGTATGACAAGGTGGTGAAAATTGATGAGCAGATTTTAAATGCACAGGGGGTAATAGTATTCCCCCATTTTGAATTATCAAATGTTATTCTGTATAGGGTTAATAGGCAGACACAAAGAGGGAAGGTCACCAGACAGATATTGGTTCCCAAGGGGTTTGTTAAATCTGTTTTCACTCTAGCCCATACTGTCCCTTGGGGTGGTCACCTGGGCAGGGATAAAACATTGGACCGTATTTCGTCCCGATTCTATTGGCCAGGGATGCATAGTGATATTGCTAAGTTATGTGTGGCATGTCCGGAGTGCCAGCTAACTAGTCCGAAGGGACAAAAACCAGCCCCTTTGGTTCCTCTACCCTTGGTGTCAGTTCCCTTTGAGAGGATTGGGGTAGACTTGGTAGGACCTCTAGAACCTTCTGCGAAAGGACACAGGTTTATTCTTGTAATAGTTGACTATGCAACAAGATATCCTGAGGCGTTCCCCCTGAGAACAGCAACGGCGAAGCAAGTAGCCAACAAGTTGTTGGAGCTCTTCTCACGGGTTGAACTTCCCCAAGTTATGTTGACAGACCAAGGTACACATTTTATGGCTAAACTGATGCAGGATGTCTTAAAATTACTAGATTCAAGTCTGTTCGGACATCGATCTACCATCCACAGACTGACGGATTGGTGGAAAGATTTAACCGAATTCTAAAAGGGATGCTGAGGAAATTTGTAGATTCAGAGAAGAGAGCCTGGGATTGTCACGATGACATCAACTTTTATCAACACATTTATATTTCTGGGTACTTGATTGAACAGAACAAGTTGTAAAATAAATTGTGATTTATTTCCTTAATAGACAAACACACAACATTTGCAGAATACACTTAAAGCAACACTCACTGGGATCAGGAAATGAAATAAATTGTCCTTGGAACGAAATAAATTGTCCTTTGCTTGCCAGTGCAAGAAATGCAGCCTTGGTTTTAAAAGTCCGGTGGTTATGTGGTTGTTAACCCCTTCACTCCTGGACTGGTTGCTGCTGTACTGGAACAAAGTCTTGCATCTTTGCATCATGGATTAAAATTCAGGAATCACACTGGGAAATACTTGGGAAGCCACAGTTATAGACTGGCCAAAGTTATCTTTAACATGTGGATCCAATCCCCTCGTGGGAACAAAAAAAATCCATGAATAGCCAAGTAACCCACAGTTCATAAGACCGGTCAAAAGGGCTGTCCGGTGGGCAGGGCGCATGGGTCAGATTGACGCCGATGCCACTTTGCATACTTGGGCTACACCCATTTCTTGGGGCCACTGTGTCTGGTCTCTGACTTAGAGGTGTCACTAGCCTGACATCTGCTGTGCATCAGTATGCCAGTATTGTATACATTATGGGCCTTTTGGTATTGTCATAATTGACACTCTTTTAGACAGGGGGACTCTAAATCTGTGGGAGCCTTTTGAGGCTCCATCATAAAAATAATTACAACCCTTTCAGGCTTGGTCATAAAAATACCGAAGCTCATTCACCCATATCACAGCTGGATGTCCAAGTAATTCCTGCTTAGACTTACAAAAAAATACCTCCTGCCTTACATTTAAGATCTTCTATCATGTGTTGGTTAGAGGGTATAGCAAGCAATGCATCTTGTCTTTTACCCTCGCAGACAGGGAATTGCCTGCACATGGGGAATAAAAATGGCGAGGACAGGGCAACAATAGTAATGCATGGCAAATCAGGTATTAACCCTTTCCTCCCCGTCACAGGGATGAACTTCTCCCTTTTCTGCTGTTTGCAGTGCGGGAAGTTCCCCAGGCCTCCACGGGATTCTCTCCATTTGAACTGCTGTATGGCCGCCAACCCCGGGGTATCCTAGACCTCCTAAAGGAGTCCTGGGAGGAACAGCTGTCCCCTTCTAAGAATACCCTGCAATATGTACTAGACCTTAAGAAACGCCTAGATGTGGTCGGCCATTTTGCTAGGGAGGATCTTAGATCAGCCCAGGACAGTCAGGAGAGACATTACAATCAGAATGCTCGCATGAGAGTGTTTCACCCGGGAGACCAGGTGATGTTATTATTACCCAGTTGCGAGAGTAAACTCCTGGCCAAATGGCAGGGCCCATTCAAAGTACTCCACCGCACGGGTGATGTGGATTACGAGATCGCTCAACCAGGGTCCAGAAGGGTAAACAAATTTACCATGTGAACTTGCTGAAACCCGGGAAGATGCAGCGGTCTCTATTCATCCACCCGGTGGAGGAGGAAATGGACTTGGGTCCTCAGCCCCCACGGGAGAACATCGTGGGTGACGATAAAATCCCAATGGGTAAACAGTTGTCCTCTGAACAAAAAGGGGACTTGTTAGAAATAATTACACAATTCCATTATATTTTTTCTGATTTACCAGGGCAAACTAACTTAATTTCACATTCGATCGAGACAGCACCTGGGGTAAAACTACGTTCCCATACTTATAGGTTGCCTGAAAGTCGTAGGGCCCTGGTAGAGAAGGAGGTACAAGAAATGTTACACTTAGGAGTGATTGAGGAATCATGCAGTGAGTGGTGTAGTCCACTAGTTATGGTCCCTAAACCCGATGGGAAGGTAAGATTTTGCGTGGACCTCCGAAAGGTCAATGCGGTATCCAAGTTTGACGCATATCCGATGCCAAGGGTGGACGAGTTAATTGACGCCCTTTGTAACGCGGAATATATATCCACGCTGGACTTAACAAAAGGATACTGGCAAATACCCTTAGAGGAAAAGTCCAAGTGCAAAACAGCCTTTGCCCTCTGATGGGTTTATACCAGTTTGTGACAGTGCCATTTGGACTGCATGGAGCCCCAGCCACATTTCAGAGACTCATGGATAAGGTGCTGAGACCCCATAGGACTTATGCCGCATCCTACCTAGATGACATTGTCATTTATAGTAAACACTGGCGGGCCCATCTAAATAGGCTAAAAGCGGTCCTCAAATCTCTAAGAGAGGCAGGGCTCACAGCCAACCCTAAGAAATGTGCCTTGGGTAAGGCGGAAACCAAATACTTAGGTTATGCAATGGGAGGTGGAAAAGTAAGGCCACTAGCCGACAAGCTAGTTGCCCTGAAAGAAGTTCCGACCCCCCAAACAAAAACGCAGGTACGCTCTCTGCTGGGTTTAGCAGGGTACTACCGACGGTTCATCCCCAACTACTCGGAAGTGGCAGCCCCTTTAACGGACCTCACAAAATAGTGTGCCCCTATATAAGTGGTATGGTCAAGGGAGTATCAGAGAGCCTTTGAGGACATAAAAAGGGATCTATCAGAGGGTCCCGTCCTTAGAAGCCCAGACTTCAACAGGCCTTTTGTAGTGCAAACTGATGCATCAGAGATAGGGCTAGGGGCAGTGTTGTCACAACAGTTTGAGGGAGTTGAACACCCTATCCTTTTCCTGAGTAGGAAATTGTTCCAGAGGGAAAAAAAACTACTCAGTGATTGAGAAGGAGTGCCTCGCAGTAAAGTGGGCAATCGAGGCTTTAAGGCATTACCTGGCAGGAGTCCATTTTACTCTGGTGACGGACCATGCCCCACTTATGTGGTTAAATTGTATGAAGGATTCCAATGCTAGATTGACTAGGTGGTATATGGCCCTCCAACCCTTCTCATTTGGGATTCAGCACAGGCCGGGAAAATAGAACGCAAATGCTGACTTCTTCTTTTCTAGAGAAGGGGTGGATGGTCAGGCTTCAGCCGTGCGTTGCCCCAGCCACACACTACAGGGGAGGAATGTGACAGGGTAAATAAAAGCCACCAGCTATATGCCTGGCAGACATATGTTTAGTCTGCCGTACAGCAGTGATGAGGTTAACTTCAGCTGGGAAGCTCATGACAATTAGTCGGATCCCAGCTGCCTAATCAAGGTGTATTAAAAACCCCAGGTTGTACACACATGCAGCCTAGCTGGTCAGGAGACAGGAGTGAGTTACTGAAGAGATTACTGATATAAGGTTTGTTTGCAAAGTACATGGTTTATGAACTGTTGTGTCCTGCATGCTGAAGTGAAACTGCTTTGTTTGCCATGCTGAAGATAAGCTATTTTGTTTTGTCTGCTGAAGAGAAGCTGTTTTGTTTTGTGTGCTGTATGTTTTAAGGCTAAATAAATAAGCCTTGTCAAGAGACCCCACGTGTATAGTTGCATGTACCCTGCAACACATTACTTACAGTACTGTATGTTGTAGAAACACTGTGTATTGTTATAAAAGGAGACACAATGAAACAATTTCAAAGAATCAACATTTTTTTTATTTGTGGAGTGAGTCTAAAAACATTTATGGAGTAAGTTAAAACATTTATTTATAAATACAATGGTGGCCAACCTGAGTTTAAGTCGGCTAGATCCGCGGCTCTCAGATTATCCCGGTTAGGTGCATTTTTCTGTTTATTTCGCCCAGAGTGAATTGCGTTATTTTAGCGCTCGTGATTTTAGCATTTTATTCTCGCCGTCTGCAATACTGCAATGCCGTGTAAAAACTCAAGTGGGCGTTTAAGAGCTGTTATCTTGGAAGTCTAATACCTTCGCGGTTCAACCTACGTCAGTACACAGTCTGTGTGTGCGTGCGCAATAATTGCAAATTTGCATATTTAAAGTATACATGCATTTGCAGTGCTGTGCTGCTGTACAGTATGTCTCATTTGAAAATTGTTGAAATGCATAGGCGTGTACAGTACTGTAACAGTGTCATATTTCGGCATATACAGCGCTCTCCCCTCGCTCAGGATAATTAACTGCACTGCAGGGAATTTCAAATTCTTATCTTCTCTACAATGCAGTACATCTCTCCCACACCATTCATTTGAACATGTGACTGGTTTCAATCACATTCCTGCTTGACAGCAGGTGATTACTACGCATGCGCCTGTTACTTCGCCCACCACTGCTTGCTTGCTTGAGTGAGTGACCAAAAATTTTTTTACATTTTTTTAATTGTAATTTTTTTTTCTCCACAAGCCTGCAAAAACAATCTTACTGTATTACGATATTCAATCTGTGCTGTAGCTTTTGACTGCAACCCTGTGCATTTGACTGCACATGGTTGATTTGTGTGCTTTTTACTGTACGTACTGTATTTGGGGGTGTATTATTATGATGAACTGTCTTTTGAAATTAAAGTATGTCTTTATCTTTGAACTTCATGCAGCTGTACCCTGTAGCCCCCTCCCCCACGAACACACACAAGGCTAGCTCAAGGATTTGAAATTCCATGGAGTCGTTAATTTTCTGAATCTTGACATTGTGTTCTTAATCCGTCCATAGCCGAGCTACAAAGCCTCACTGCACCTGCGTGTAATCCTTTTTGAGATGGGAGCTAGCTGCTTACTGCGCATGACTCACCTCTCCACAGAGTCGTTCATTTTCTGAATCTTGCCATTGTGTTCTTAATCCGTCCATAGCCGGGCTACAAAGCCTCACTGCGCCTGCGTGTAATCCTTTTTGAGATGGGAGCTAGCTGCTTACTGCTCATGACTCACCCAACCCCCCCCCTCCACAGAGTCGTTCATTTTCTGAATCTTGCCATTGTGTTCTTAATCCGTCCATAGCCAAGCTACAAAGCCGCACTGCACCTGCTTGTAATCCTCTTTGAGATGGAAGCTTTGAGGCTTTGTTTACGGTAACGCTTTGTAAAATCCCTTCTCAAATTTTATTTGCACAGAGCATCACCTCTCTATGCGCCTGTGTAATCCTCTTTCGGATGGGAGCTAATTGATTATTGCTCATGCGCCTGTAACTTCACCCACCACTGCTTGCTTGAGTGTCCCCCCCAAAAAAATTTAGTTATAATTTTTTAACTGTTAGTTTATCCACAAACCTGCAAAAACAATCTTGATATTACGATATTCAATCTGTGCATTTGCCTGCACATGGTTGATTTGTGTGCTTTTTATGTACTGTATTTGGGGGTGTAGGGATCAAATTACAGTATTATGATGAACTGCCTTTTGAAATTACTGTACTGTACTCTACTCTATGTTATTTCTTTGAACTGCTACACAACTAATCCTTCATCCCTACCCCACGCACACACAAACTCTTATTGACAGACACCTCCACAGTCATTAATTTTCTGAAGTTAGTCATTGTGTTTTTAATCCGTCCCTAGCCGAGCGTCAATCGCCTCACTGCGCCTGCGTGTACTGTAATCCTCCTTGAGATGGGAGCTTGCTGCTTACTGCGCATGAGTCACCCAACCCCCTTCACAGAGTCGTTAATTTTCTGAAGTTAGTCATTGTGTTCTTAATCCGTCCATAGCCGAGCTACAAGGCCTCACTGCGCCTGCGTGTAATGACTCACCCAACCCCCCCCCCCCCAACCCTTTGAGGCTTTGTTTACGGTAACGCTTTGGAAAATCCCTTCTCGAATTTGAAATGTAAATCTGATTTGCACAGCATTGTGAGAATTGAGAGTTAAAAAAACCATTAACTGATTCATGTTGTTTTGTCATTCATTTTTATTCATTGGTGTACTGTGGGTGTGTGGGGGGGGGGGTGTTGTCAATGATTATGATTAGCAGGAATGTAAATAAATATTTATTTTATTTTATCAGGAACCAAAAAATACAAATATAAAAATAATCATGAGTAATACATAATGCAGTCTTTATTAAGTTCTTCTGGCAGATTGAAATTGGATAAACATTTAGAAAACATTTGTAAAACATGGAGAAACATGAATAATGCACATTTATAAGAATATTATTTAATAATATATACTGTAATGTATAATATATATACAGTGTTCGACAAACCTATACATTTGCTCGCCCAGGTCGAGTGGATTTAACATCGTGGCGAGCTCCTATTGGCCCAAGCAGCACACGTTTGGTACTAGGTCGCGAGTAGATTTTTTTGTGTGGCGAGTAGATTTTTTGGTGATTTGTCAACCACTGTATATATAAATATAGTAATATTATTTTTTCCGTCTTTATCTTGTTCCTCATTCTGTGTACAGTACAGTAGTTCATTGAGAGAGGAGAGGTTTTGTGTACATAATTACTGCGGTTTATATACTGTACATTTGACTGTACAAACAGATTAGAATGGACAGAACACCCCACCTCCCCCCAGGCCACCCTTTCTCCTGAAACGTCAAGAAAATAAAAAAATTGTGCAGTTATGTGCGCACTGTATTATGGCATTGTGTGATGTCTTAGTACTACTGTACATGGCTAGTGCTGCTTTATCTGGAAAGAAAAAAATGAGCAGTTAGTAGGCTGTTACAGTAGTACTGTCAAACTAGTCTATACTTGAACTACTGAATACTCTGACTACTGTTAAATACTATGTACTGTAACCTGATGGCTGGTGCTGCTCTCTCTGTAAAGAAAAAACTGTAACTACTGTATACTCAGACTATTAGGAAAGAAAAAATCTGTGCCATACTTACCTGCAGTGTTCGACAAACCTATACATTTGCTCGCCCCGGGCGAGTGGATTTAACCCCCAGGCGAGTAAATATTGGCCCAAGCAGCACACGTTTGGTACTAGGTGGCGAGTAGATTTTTTTGTGTGGCGAGTAGATTTTTTGGTGATTTGTCAACCACTGCTTACCTGTATCATACTGTACTTACAATACTACAGTACAGTACTACTTTCCTGATGCTTGCCCATTACGCGCGATCACAATGGGCAACACTGTCACAATATTGTCTATATATTTATTGCAGCGTTCCACGGTGAGTACATCGTTCCAAAAACTCATTATGCCTTTCAACAACTCGTCTTTTTTGGAGGGTTTCACCACTTTCCGGATATGGTCCTTCAGCTGATGCCAGACCATTTCGATCGGATTTAAGTCTGGCGATCTGTCATTGGAAAAAAAGGACAATTAGTTTAAGAGATACAGTACACAGTAAAAACAGTGGGGAAAAAATGAGACACGCTTACCGCACTTACTCCGCTGGCATCTTCACCCAGTTGATACCGCGCTCAAGGATATGCGCTGTTGACGCGGTGTGCTTCGGATCCTTGTCCTGGTAGAAACGATGACCATCCGGGAACTCGCGTGTGATGTATTTTTCTCAGGGACAATTTTGTCTTGGAAGAAAGCTTTATTCATGATTCCTATAATAAGAAAAGAAAAGTTCTCAAAAAACTGCACAATAGTACAGTACAGTGCATACACTAAGGCTATATGGGAAATAGCTAAAGCGCTCAAATGCAGGTATATCTCAAAATGATAATAAGCCAGACCACTGTACCAGGGTACTAACAATTGATATAGTACCTATTGTGTCATATAATGGGTACTATCCTCCTGAAGACAGGTGGTGTGTGGTGCAACCCACTCACCATCAGTCTCATTGGCAGGTTCCCCTGAAAAATATGCAAATACTCACATCCTGGTAGGGCAGGCAGGCAGGCTGTGCAGCTACTCAATGCAATACAGGGAAAAAGGAGACCAAAAAGTGCACCAGCACAAACGGAGCAGGAAGAAACCAGGACAAAAAAATGATTAAAAGGGCACTTTAATGTGGCAAAAGACCCATCCAATGCATTTCGAACGTCGCAGCGTTCTTTTTCAAGGATAAAACACAATGTGATAACATCCATTATATACCCTCTTACCTGTGGGCCATTTCGCGCCAAAAATCAGAACCTGATGACGTCATAACAGAGCGACTCAGTGCCGATCTAAGGGCAAAAGGAAGTACCAAAGGCAGTGTGGCCATTTTGGATGTGGGCAAACATAGGAACACAATAACAAAGCTTTATTGACCATTCCAGCAGAACAAAATACATTGCTGCTAACTGGACAAGCATAATTAAACGAAATAAAGCTATATTAAACTAAACTAATGCTTAATAAAGGGTACTATTATATCAAGGAAAACATGAACAAGGTGGATTAAAAAACTAGCTGTGTTGCAACTAAGTTATATACAAAAAAAAAGTTGAAAATAAAAACCTCTAGACATGATTAAAAAAAATGTGCAAGAAAAGTAAATTTAAAGACATATTACACATACATACTGCATAACACAGATTGTGTACCTAAATCATAGGAACCAGGGAAATACAACCATTATAAAATATGAAGTATTATCCACAAGATACATCAAAGAACAATTTAAGCTTACATATTAGCATAATATTTGCATGATAAGGCATAGGTTCAAAGGTTATAATGATAAGAATATAATGTCCAATATAATGACAATTGTCTTATTTAATCTGTATTACCAACTAATTACACCATAATACGTCTATCACAAAAATGTTTACAAAAAATGTGTTAGTTGCCAGTCAATGTTCAAGCCCATAGGGAAGCGCGTTTGGAGAGTGAAGATCCAATACGCCTCCCTACGGTCCAGAAGGTTGATATGATCACCTCCTCTAGATTTAGAAATAACTGATTCAATCCCCAAAAAGGAAAAAATATTAATTCCTCCCTGACCACATTCAGTGAAATGTTTTGAGACTGGATGATTAGTGTCTCTCAATTTTATGAGCCTTAAATGCTCTAACATCCTGACCTTAAGGGCTCTAGTCGTCCTCCCCACATACCTCTTGCCACAACCACATGTTATTAGATAAATCACAAATTGACTTTTACAATTTATAAAACTGTTAATCTTAAATTCCTTATTTGGTAATATATTCACACCATGTGGCGGTGGCAAGGCAAACTGGAAAAAACTTTTGGCAGGCTTCATGTGTTTACATGCACTACAAGAGCCACATTTGAAGGAACCCCTACTGATAAAAGGTTTTTTGAGACCAGAAGATTTGAGTTCACTTGGTGAAACATGAGATCCAATTGTTCTCGCTCTACGATATACAAAAGTAGGACCAGAATCCACATATTTTTTAAGGACAGGGTCCATGGATAAGACATTCCAATGTTTTGAAATTATAGAGTTTACTTTCCACTTTGTTTACTAAATTGTGAAATAAAAAGAGGACCTTTGTTTTTTAATTCTGTCAGTCCATGTGAGTCCTGTTTAATACCAATTGTCTTAACATTGTTAGCAAGGCGAGAATCTCCAATTGGATGTGTGGGCAACAATGATGCTCTCTGTGTATGTAATGCATTTTCAAATGCAATTGCTAAATGTGATTTGGGGTATCCCCTTTCCAAAAATCTCCTTGTAAGTTCCTCAGACTGAGAAAGGAAACCACTCATAGTGAAACAATTCCTTCTCAGTATGAGGAACTGTCCCCTTGGTATGGCCTTTATGACATGGGATGGGTGGCAGCTGTCCGCCCTAAGAAAGGTGTTCCTGGCATTTTGCTTCCTATAAACATCCGTTTGGATTTTTTTGTCTATGTCTACAAATAATTGTAGATCCAGAAATTCAATGTGATGGAAATGAAAATTTAATGTAAATCTTAGATTATAAAGATTATTATTAAGATAAGATACAAAAGTGTGAAGTGTAGTGACATCCCCCCTCCAAATAATAATTAGGTCGTCCACAAATCTTTTATAAAAAACAATATTGTGACGAAATAAATTAGTGCTCGAATAAATAAAAAGTGCTTCCCACCATCCCATAAATAAGTTCGCAAAAGAAGGAGCAAAACTTGTACCCATAGCAGTGCCAATAAGTTGCAAATAAAACTTACCATTAAATGTGAATGCTATCCTGTTTCAACTCTGCCCTCCCTTAAACTAAACAAAACTATTTCTCTCCATTAATCAATCTTTTCAAACATGCAACAGTTATAACATGACTCAAAAACAGCAAGCTTGACCCTACCTGTCTTGTATGGTTCTACACTGCTTATTTAACAGAGACAATTCTCACTAAAATAACTGATGACTTCCATGCTGCTAAAAACAGATGTCATTACACTCTGCTCATATTACTCAACCTCTCTGCAGCATTTGCCACCACGGACCATCTTCCACATTACTGTTGGAAATACATTATTCATTCAGTTTCCTATGCACGCTGCTTAGGGGTCACAATTGACTCCTCTTCCTTAATATTACTTTTATGTCTGGATCACTTATTCCATGACCTATTACCTTTACCATTTGCTACCTATATGATTACCACGTGCACCACTCTTGTGAAGCGGTATGCACATTAATGGCGTTATATCCATATATAATACAATATATAATTCAAACAGTGTTTGTGAGCTTTAACCAGCATTTTTAAACAAAAACATTCCCAAAAATATCCTAATCCAGTAGAAATAAAATTGAAATGTGTTTTCTTACTGGTTACACACAATACAGGACACACAACACAAAAACGTCTCTCATACACAGCCAGCCAACTTTACAGAAATAACAAGCAGATGAGAAAATATTTCAAAATGACCTTGTTCTCATAAATAAACTGCTTAAGCACAGAGCTAGTTAATTTTAATGTGAATGTTGCACATTCTTTAAACTGGAAGGGATAGGCTGTGCCCCTCCTTTCGTTAAGATAGAAATATAGCAAACGGAAAGAATGAGTCCAGTTTAAAAAGTCTTCGCCTGGCCAGGACGAATAAACCTTTCAAACTATCACCAGGGACAGAGCTGAATATACTCGTTCTTTTCCGTTGTGATTTATCTCTATAATTGGTGTACACCTTTTAAAACCTTTTAAAAATTTAAATTTCATCATGACCTATACACATCTGATAATCAGCATGACCCACAGTATCTTTCACACAAGAAATCAGTCAGGAAATTTTTTAAAAAGGGTTTCAAACAAACTTTTTACATGAGGTAGCGTGTTTTTTTTTTTTTACAGAGACTTGCATTCTGAGCCCCCACGGGTGAAGCAGCAGTTCCCAGCTTTTGACTCTGATAGGGGCACTCTCTCTGCCGATGACCAAAACCGGCACCATTATTATGAGCACATCTTCCTGATTGATTTCTGGGACCAGCATAAACCAGCATAAACCATTAGTAGCTTATAGAAAAACAGCAAGATTATGATAAATAATTGCAGATAAGTAATAATAGAATACTTATACTTACACAATATACAATGGTCGTTCACCCAGATCAGAGATAACAGTCCAGTCTTGCACACAATTCTCTGGACTTGAACCAGCAAAATCTTGTTACAAAATTCTCTGGACTTGAACCAGAAAAATCTTGTCAATGGGACTCAAACCAAATCCACAGTCACAATTTAGGTCACAAATTCCCAGAGGGGGTGAGGCAACATATATAAAAATTACTGCACCGACACACTTTATTCGAGCAAATACCCAGTATGTACCTGGCAGATACCTGGAATGCGCCGCTCCTCACCTCTGACAAGCCCCGTTGCGTTTGCCTACCCAGCCATGGTTCATGCCTGGCTGACGGGCTGCTGATCTGTTAAATGATAATGATTAGGATTTAATAGGCTGCAATGCTTCGCGTGTCTACCAAATGGCATAAATTCATGAATTGTAATGCAGTATATATATATATATAATGTGCAGTATTGCAGCCAGTGGGAATAAAATGCTTAAATCCCTGCATGGAAAATACCTCAATGCACTCGGGCAGAAAACAGTCACAAACCTCAATACACCCGGGTATACCCGAATACGTGGGACTAGCCAAGCTCGAATAAAGTGTGTTGCCAGTGTACATATAAACTCATCACCTTTGTGAATTCCGCTTCTGGACACCAAACTGAAGGAAACTTACCCTGCCAATAGGGTAGGAGGCTTCTGTGACTGGACACACACACAGCACCACACTGCTGCAGACTCCTCGGGAATCTTTGGCACCACGCCCTGCCACTGTTGATCTCCAATCTGGTAGAACGTACGGGTCGGGAAACGAAGGAAACGAAACAAAACACAAGCCAGGTTTCAAATTCCTTTGTCTCAGTTTATTAAGCATAGGGTAAGATTTTTATACAGAAAAAAGAAAGGTTTGGTTAGAGGCGTAAACTTTTCTTTAGTTGTATTGGATATGAAGGTTTTACGATTGGAACTTAGCATTTTGCAGGCTTTGCATTTTCCGCAGCAATAGTTGCCGTTTGGTTTACTCGGCATCCATGGTAACTCCAGTGATGTATTTACTGGAGAGCCAATATCGCTAGGCGCTAGGACATGCTTGAGCGTCTTCGCCCGACGGTAAATGAAGCTTGGATTTTTTTGGAGGGAGGGGCCCAGTACAGGGTCATTACAGAGAATGTTCCAGTTTCTATTAATTATTTTCTGCACACTAGTGCTAACTGAGCTAAACTCTGTAATGAATGGAATTTTGATTATATCATCTACTTCATCATTTTTTGTTCTTTTTTTCTGAATCAGTAGTGAGTCCCTATCCATTCTGTCCACTTTTTCAAGTGAGCTGAGCAAAAGAGCCTTATCATACCCACGTTCCAAGAATTTCTCAAATAGGGAAATCGATTGAACTTCAAAGTCAGCTTGGAGACTGCAGTTGCGTTTAATGCACATAAACTGACTTTGGGGTATGTTGTCAAACCAGGATCTTTTGTGGTTACTGGAAGACATAAGGAAGCTGTTACTATCCACTTTTTTGAAATAGGTTTTTGTATTAATGTTTTAACCAACCTTAGACATTAGGCTTAGGTCTAGAAAGTCTATCTGGCTGACATGTGACTCAGATGTAAATTTCAAGTTATAGTCATTTTGGTTCAGATAGACTTTAAAGAGCTCCAAAGTGTCCTCGGAACCTCCTCCATCATTCCCTGACGAAGTACGGAAGTACGAAACGCGTAGGAGAGGGCGCGTTCCTTTACTCTTTATTTATATCCCCATTGCGGTTTAAAGCTTGAACTTTTATTTCTGCTGCGGGACTTGTCCGGGACTCGGTGCGCAGCTCTACTGTCTATTGGAAAGCAGTGACGCACTAAAGACGCGACCGGCCAAGAGACGCTGCCGGATGACGTCACATGCCGGCGTGGATCAACCCGGAAGAAGCGTGGCGATCATCCCTTGAGAAGCAGCTGCTGAGGACTCCGTGACAGCGCGGGAAGGTTCCCCAACGCTGAGCTGTCTACTTTGAAACCGGATACCAGCATTCTGAGGGTGGACATCCAGGAACTGGTGTCTGTATCCTGCTGTGCCTGCCGAGTGGTAACATGTCCCTAACATGTCATGCTATTAACCCTTTTTGTTGATGTACGTGCAATACTCACCTTTACACTATAAATAATTATTTTAATATACTACACAATGGGTTTTTTGCGCTGTTCTTTTTTTGTTTCCATGTAGCTTGGTGTCTGAGCAATTCCCACTGACCAGCAGCACAAAACCTCACTTATTAAGGTTGTATTGCACAATTTATTTATTGTATTTAATTCTAAGTCACTTAATCTATCACAAACCACTTATGAGCGCAAGTCCTGTTTCTGTTTTCACTTTGCGCTCTAAAACTGACTTTTTTCCGGAATTTATTCTAAGTCCAATTTTGCTCATTCGTTACCCTGTTTGCGTTAAATTCTGCCCTTAAGCGGGATGCACTAAGCATCGCAGCCTTAGCAAACGCGAAAGTTGCGTTGATCAGAACACGTCAGGTCAGAGTAGACGCAAAGAACTCTGGACTTAGAAAAAATTATTTCTTTTCATTTTTGCATGCGCAAAACCCATACAAAAGGCCGGCGGGTGTCCCCGGCTGACCCCGCAGGGGGTCCGGGGTCCCCGGCTCACCAAGCGGGGGTCCCTGTGGGGATGCGGGGGTCCCTGCGGGAGTCCGGGGGTCCCCGTGGCCGTCCCAGGGTACACGCGGGCCTGCAGTACTAATGTTGCACCTCCAAAAATTATTAACAATATTGTAACTAAATACACCCCCCTAACACATACAATACAGTAATGGGCAAAATTACTATTATCCACATATGGATAATAATGCATTTGCCCATTTTTTTTTTCAACTTTGTTTTTATTAGTTTTTCGTGCATACAGACAGGAGAATACAGGATAATGACAATTGTTCCAAGTTTACACCTAACTTCCAGGGACAAACGACGAAAAACGGACGCACGATGGGGGGACCACAGGACAAGACATTGACAGACCAACCTCAACAAAGGGGAAAGAAAAAGGGAAGGGAAGGTGGGGGGGGGAGGGGAAGGGGAGGGGGAACGGCGTAGAAGAATCACTTTCCACGTGTTATCAGGTGTCCTGCACCACCACTACTGACGCCCTGCTCATGTCCACCTCTCAGAGGTCCCTGGGTCAGAACCACTTCTGCTTTTCGGCTTCTAACTATTTGGAATATCGCTAAAGCCCTGGGGGAACCCTGCTGTCAGATCGTCATATCTATCTCCCAGCCACCCATCAAAGGAGAACTCACCTAAATCTATCAAAGCCATATTGTGGCATCATTCATCCCCTGGATATCGGTCCAACCATAATGACCAGACTTTTTCATGCATTTGCCCATTTTAAATACATATAAATTACAATAAATACAGTAAAAACATATTACACTTACCTTTTACAGGCACCCATCATGAAGGCCATCTTCATCCTCATCTTCATCCTGCCCATGCCCCTCCGGTGCTGCAAAACATGCACAACAATCACAATAGCCAATGTAATGTCCCCTAACCCCTTAATCACCATAGCGGTTATTAACCGCTACAGTCATTAAGGGGTTTACCCATCCTCACCCACCACTCGGGAGGCCTACATACCCTCCCCCACTAAACCCCCACCCCATGAGGCCTAACCACCCTCACCCACTACCCAGCCGGGAGGCCTACCCACATACCCTTGGGGCCAATACCCCCTCCCCCCACCCCCAGTACCCACAATAAAAACAATACACTGCCCCACAATAAACATAATTCTATTCATTAAATATATAACCCACCCCCTGTGCCCCCCATAAATACATGATTTATTCTTTTACATACAGGGCTCATACCCCAGGCCCACGCGAGTCCCCGGTGGGCCTGACGGGTCACCTCACAGACCTACAGGTTACCAGCAACTTGTTTTACACAGGGTCTGGAGGCCTGTTGGTGGGTCCCGCCAGGCGCCATGGCCCACCAGGTGGTCTCTGTGGGTCACCGTGGGCCACAATTGGGTCCCCACAGTAGGCCCGCGGATGTCTGAGAGCCCCGGGTCAGACGCACAGGTGTCTGAGGGGCCTCAGGTGGTTCTCACGGGGGTCTGGGGACCCACGGGTGGGCACTACGGGTCCGCGATGCCCCTACAGATGTGGGGCCACCGGTTCTTCCCCGCAGAGTGTCCCCCATGGACCATGCTGCCTGGTACCCATGAGATACCCAAGGATACCTCAGGTGGTCTCCAGTGGTCTCACGCAGACCAAAGGAACCAACCCTGAGTGTAAAATAAATAAACCTGACCTATACATTCAATACATACATCCCCCCCCAACACACACAGTACAATAATGTGCCAAATAACTATTATCCAGATATGGATAATATATTATTTGCCCATTATGAAACACATAAAACATGCATAAAACAAAACATTAATTTTTCATCTTAAAATCACCACATTGCATGTTACAATAAATCCAGGATCGATTGTAAATATAAACCAACAAATCAGCAGCTACACAAATGTATATGAAATGTCACACAATTGCATTGAGTGTGTACATGATGCAATTAATCTGTGCATCATGTAACACTATGCAAAATATATGTAACAATAAAATACACCATGAACAATGTCCCCTAACCACCAATGCCATCATGAAAATGAAATAGAAACTAAGCAACATCAATACAATTAGCATCAATCAATTAATCCATTTCCTCAAACAATTACAATACAATACAAATCAATTATACAATTCCCTATTCAATTCCTAAAGCCAAATCATTGCCAAAACAATTCTAATTTAAAGTAAACACTATAATTCTAATCTAACTACCATAAAGAAGCCATTACAATTAACCTGTAACTAAATACAAATGACATAATTCACAACAATGACAAAATAAAGCTGATAAATACATTAGCCATACATGAAAAGAACATAAACATTAGCAAAACAATCAATTATTATCCCTGTATGTCTATCCATATAGATAGATATAGAGAACATACAGGGGCAATAATAGAGCATAAAAAACAATGCATTTACATACAAAAATCACATAGAATACACCCATTCAGTGTCCGTGAATGTATGTATATACATAGGTACATAGCTACATTCACGGGCATTAAATGGGACTGAAAAAATAAAAGACATGAATCAAAAATCAAAAAACATGGAAAAGTAAAAATAATACACTTTTCTTTTGTTTACTCACCATTAGATGTCCACTCACCGAAATCCAAGCGACCCGGAAGCACAGGAACCAATCCACAGGTAACCATAAAAAAATAAACCCTTACAATATATATGGTGTCTTCTTTCTTCTATTTGTAATCCTTCCTGTCTGTCTTGGGGTCTTCTTTTCTTCTTTGGGGTCTTCTCCGTCTTCTTCCGTCTTCTTCTGCAATGCCCTTCTTCTCTTCTTCTTAACCCCTTAATGACTGTAGTGATTAATAACCGCTATGGTTAGGGGACATTACATTGGCTATTGTAATTATTGTGCATGTTTTGCAGCACCGGATGGGCATGGGCAGAATGAAGAGGAGGATGAAGACAGTCTTCATCGTGGGTGCCTGTAAAACGTAAGTGTTAAATGTTTTATTTATTGTAATTTATATGTATTTAAAATGGGCAAATGCATTACTATCCATATGTGGATAATAGTAATTTTGCCCATTACAGTACTTTATGTGTTAGGGAGCGGGGGGGATGTGTGTTGTTTATTGGGGGTAATTGTCCCCAATAAACAATCTAATGTGCCTTAACCCCTTCATTGCCCTAGCGGCTATCCGCTAAGGTAATGAAGCTGCTTTAATGTACATTTTAATAATCGTGTGCGGGAGCAGGGGGTCTCCTGAGCTGAACCGCATTGATTTCTGCCTCAGAGACCCCCTGCTTCCCGAGTTAGAGGCCCCGGTTTGAGGCATCGGTGCCAGTGTGGACGCCATCTTTATAGAGCCCACGTCGCGTCTTGGACGCTATAAAGATGCGGTGACACTTGCACCCGATGCCCCATACCGGGGCCTGTAACTCGGGAAACAGGGGGTCTCTGAGGCAGAAATCAATGCGGTTCAGCTCAGGGGACCCCCTGCTCCCGCACACTATTATTAAAAATACATTAATGCAGCTTCATTACCATAGCGGCTCTCCGCTATGGTAATGAATTATTGTTTATTGTTATGTGTGTTTTAATACTAGTGTAGATGTGCAGGGGGTCTCCTGAACTGAAACGCATTGGTTTCAGTCTCAGGGACCCCCTACTTCAGGAGATATAGACGCCTTTATGGTGTGCTGGTATCCCCTGCAGAATTTAAATGTCCCAGTCACGTGACGCGGGAGCTTTAAAGTGCAGGGGATACCGGCACCCCATAACGGGGCCTGTATCTCCTGAAGTAGGGGGTCCTCGGACCTGAAACCAATGCAGTTCAGGTCCTGACACCCCCTGTTCATGTACTGCTGCGGCACAGTTTATTCGAGCATTTGCCCGTTCTGTGCCGCAGCAGTAGCCTGGCGCGCGCCCGAGTGTGACGGGCGCGCGCCGAAGCAGCGGAAGAGCGCCCTCCGATCGGGGCGCTCTCCCTACCGCTGCCGGGTCCGCCGGGTCCCCCGGAACCCCCTGCCGCTGTCCCGCGATCGCGGGACACCAGGGCTCCCTCGGGGAGCCCTGGACGCGCGTGCAGGGGGCGCAGGCTCCCGAAGACGCGTGACCGCGCGTCTATGACGCGCGGCACGCCGAGGGGTGGCCACTAGCAAGCCGGGAAATCTCCCGGCTTGCGGATCTGGCCGCACTGCGATAAAGTGTGTCGCCAGTGTACACTATTATTAAAATGTATTTATTTAGTGTATGATCGACTGTAACAGTCTTGCATGGAGATACACAATCCTGACGAAGTCGCCGCAGTGTGACGAAACGCGTAGAGCTGTGACGTCATCGCGTTCATGTTGGTGTATTTGAAGTCCCTGGCTTCCCTGATCTCTGGCTGGCGGTAATTTTAAATGCTAGCAACCATTGTATGAGAGGGAGCAAAGGACGTGCAGGCATTGGATGCCTTTTTATCATGCTTCCAATTTGGAATAGGAGTTCATGGTGAACCTGGGCTGTTTACATCCACTCTGCAAACCTGGGACTCACCCTACCACTCCAGATGACCAAAATAGAGATTTCTCTCCCACGAATGGTTGTGTTTAAAATCCTGTAAGTGCACATTCTTATGGGTTGCTGATTTTTAAATAATTGTACCTATTTTTTACTCAGTTACGTGCTATGGAGCTTGAGCTTTTGTTTGTTTTTTGTTCATAGATTCCAAAAGTGGTTGGCTATACCACTCCCCTTAAAGCTGCAAAGACGCTCCCTGGATCTTCTATTGGGACTATATTTCTCTATGGATTTTTTGGTTGAGTGGAACATTTATTTTGGATTTTTCCTTTTTTTTTCACTATCACGTTATGATTTGTAGATAATGTTAGGTTAAATTGTGGTAATTTTAATTTATTTGAATATTATAAATATGGTATTATAATTTATCATTTATTAGGGTTATTTCACATCCTCTTTAGCGCTACTTAATTTTTGTGTTGTCTTTGATATATATATATATATATATATATATATATATGGTACACATGTTGTAAATGCTTGCAAAATGTAAGTACTGTATATTGATTTGGAAGGCTTTTTATATATTTGTCTTAAATTACAGAACAATACTCTCCTCAGACTCTTGTAAATATTTTCCCACCCAGCCTCTTTCGATAACTAAGCGAAGCGCTCTGACTTATCGTATGTTGGCCTAACAAAATAATCATAAATAACCTGTAAATAATACAGGCCATGTCAATCATAATACAAATATAGTTATATTAGATACTCAATGGATGATGTGATAGTACAGGTTTGTATGTGTTATCAGTACTTTGTTTATACAGTACCGACACACTTTATTCGAGTGTGGTCGGTACCGCAAGCCGGGAAATCTCCCGGCTTGCTAGTGGCCGCCCCTCGGCGTGCCGCGCGTCATAGACGCGCGGTCACGCGTCTTCGGGAGCGTGCGCCCCCTGCACGCGCGTCCAGGGGCTCCCCGAGGGAGCCCTGGTGTCCCGCGATCGCGGGACAGCGGCAGGGGGTTCCGGGGGACCCGGCGGACCCGGCAGCGGTAGGGAGAGCGCCCTGATCGGAGGGCGCTCTTCCGCTGCTTCGGCGCGCGCCCGTCACTCTCGGGCGCGCGCCAGGCTACTGCTGCGGCAGAGAACGGGCAAATGCTCGAATAAACTCTGCCGCAGCAGTATAAACTTTAAATGCGGGTTATCACAACAAGATCCCCCGTTTACTGCCATTAAAAAATGTGTGCTATGTAAAAGTACTGAACATGTAAAATTAGTTTATTTAATTTTTCCAATCAATCTCGATTTTGTAGAAATTTGTTATTCCACTAGAACAAATTGAAAATGTTTCATTTTTTTCACTTTTTAGCAATGTTACCATACAGTACTGTACATCACGATTTTAAGTTCACAAAACTATCTTCCTGGCCATGTCTCAAGAAGTTTATATGTAGTTACATCAATAAATTAATACTCATTAGTCCAACTCCAGAAACATGAAATAAAACAAATACTAAAAATAAAATAAAAAAGATTATTTTTTAATCAAAAGAGGATTGCAATGCTTATATATAGGTAGTTGGAAAATCCATCCAGTATATATCAGTGAGTGTGTGTGTGCATGCATTGAAAGTTTCTTCTTGTTATTTTGGAAATTGTACACCGTAGACTGTTCATAAAACATCTGAATGTCCTTCTGCACTGACAGCTTTTTAATTGAGTGCTGCTGAATAGGAAAGGGCTGGTGACAGATGAAGGCTCGATTTATACTTTACTGATTTCTTCTCTAATTATATGCCATTAAAATCTGAGGTGGGACTCCCATTAGATTTATGGTTAATTCTAATGCCAGACATACTTTGGTATCTCAGCACCACTTCTACATCACCTCTCTGACTGTGTCATTTTTCTATAGTACAGCTAGACCTCTTAAACCTTGTTTCAAGCTGGGTAATTAGCATCTTTCTGAAAATGGGGCTGACAAGAAGATCACCTAGTATAATAAAGCAGATCTGATTGCACCTGCTCTTCAAAATGTACCTATTACAAGTACTAAGGTGTTAAAATTAAATTGGAAGCAGCTAGTATTACCATTAAAAATGTCCAGCAATTAATGAAGAAACATTATAATAGTTAGCACAATATTTAAACTGAGACTGTAAAACACATGCAAACTTTGTCTCCTGCATGCTTCACCAAGGGCAGCAGACTGACTTGTCTATCGAAAAGGGGAAATCTCAAAGCATGAAACATGTATAAAATCATTGTGAAGTGCTACACAAAAGTAAACATTTTACATTAAGGTGACATATTTACAACAATATAATAAAATATAATTTTTTTGCCAAATATTTACATAAATGTAGTGCTCCAAGACAAATAAGAGTTTTTTTAAACATGAAAGATCACTTAAAAATACAAGTTGCACAGGCTCTAGTTTTAAATTAAAAATAAGTTCTTTCTTTGAAAAAATATATCTTGTAATTTTATCCTCATATCATAACAAGCCACATATAAGATACGCAAAGCACCTTCTCTCCCCACCTTTATGTCAAATCCTAAAAAGCACTTGTTAAATTAAGATTTTCAATAGCTTAGACTAATGACTACTGTCCCACATCCACAGTCACTCCTACCAACCATTGTGTTCAAGCACTACTGCAAACCATCTGTCCTACACTTATTCCCTCACATGCTGACTCTAAGTCTCCTAACATACCACTTAGGCCCAGCTCGACAAAAGGGTGCTAATTGTTAATAATAAACAAAATGGTTCCCAGCACACAATAATGAAAGGATCAGATAATCAGCAATCAATGAATATTTAATGTGAAAACATATAGTCATAAAAAGATATATAGAATGGAGAATGTGGGAGTAAACAGTACTCCAGGTGCTAGATGGCACCTGAGAGGAAAGGTTGTAATGGAGGATACAAAGGGGAAGACAACGGGAGGGAACACAATGGTAGGGAGGTGGGTGAGGGAGGCGGGTGAAAGGGGGTGAACAGCAAAAATGAGGATAAAATGGTAGGTAAGTAGAGGGGGGCAACGTAAAGAAGCCCACGATTTCATTGGAACACTGTAGAACTGTTACCAGCTGCGTTGAGTCTGTAGTTCTCCTCAAAATGAGGAGTATATAAACCCCTTGCTCCCGCGTTCGTGATGCCAGAGGATGTGGCTAAACTACGTCAAGGTGGCTTCCTATAGGCTGGACCGTCTGGAACATTGAATGACCACAACACAGACACTGCTAACAATGTGGTTGACGCTGTGTTTAGGGACATCACTGAGTACCCGGATGAGGCTCACTCAATTGGCTGAGGCATTTTTTATACTGGAGCAGGTCACAGTGATGAGAGTGATGAGGAAAACAGCATCTGCTATATGGACGGATGGTTTCAACATCATTACATCACTAGGAGCCTAGATGAGACAGCCTGCAATGCTTGATCCACTGTATTACCCATTAATTTGTTCTGCCAAGCCATTAATTTGTTCTGCCGAGTGGGCTTCAGAACAAGTAGTTGCTGTCCTGGGATGAATGTTCTGCTACAGGCATTCTGGCTTCTGCTTGGTCTGAGCCTCACAAGAAGGTTCTGACTTATCTCCCCCTTTACCTGTTACCCTTCCACCTGACTTAGAGACTAAGGGTGGATGGCCAGAATTAGGGACACAGTTTAGGGAAGTATTAAGGTCTGATCCCAGCTTGGCTTATAGAGCAGGTTTCTACCATTCCAAATATGGTTTGGACAGGTTGAAGACAGTGGTACTGATGGAGTACAGGCAGCAACTGTTACAGGTAGCCCACTCCCTACCACTAGCAGGGCATCGGGGGTCACAAAGATGAGAGCCCAACTGTTGCAGCATTAATACTGGCCGGGGGCAGTTCTGCCACTCCTGTGATGCCTGCCAGTGAGTAGGTAAGGCAGGGGATCGTGTGAAGGCACCCCTGAACCCACTACTGGTAGTAGGGGAACCATTCCAGAGGGTAGCTATAGACATAGTGGGACCCCTCATGATCCCCAGTTGGTCTAGCAAGTGTTTCATACTCATGGTGGTCGACTTTGCCTCCCGGTACCCTGAGGCTGTACCACTAACCACCATCGACGCTAGAGCAGTAGATAAAGCATTAATAATTATGTTATAAAGTGGCCTCAATCTGGGAGTCCATCAGGAATTGGCTGCAGAGAATTCTCGGCCTTGTGGTCCCTTTGGACCCCTGGTTGTTCCTGTTAGGCAGGCGCACCCAGGGGCTAAACAGATCTGAGCAGAAATTAGTTGCACATTTTGCAACAGCTCTGAGGTGCGAAATCGCAGCATTGTGGAAGCAACCCAAATTACCCACAATCGCAAAAATTAGAAATAGAATTTGGTACGTACTGTATGCCGGATGGAGCAGTTGACGAGTTTGGTCAATGACACCGGCAAAAAATTTCTAAAAATCTGGTCACCATGGCTGGCCCAGTAAGATATCCCGGGGTGGAGGCCACCAATATTTTGCTGTGATAGTGGGAAACGCATTCTCCGTTGATAGGTAGACACAGACTACAGGTAGCGGGGGGACAGGTAGGGATGACTGGGGGGTACAAGTATAGGCCAAAGGTTCAGGAGCCATACGTAGGCGGCCCTGGTACAGTATGAGGATGAAGATTCTATAGAGGACACAGAGTGCAGTGCTCCTCAGGCTGTTTTTTTCATTTTTATCATTATTCTTCTTTCCCCTCCTCTTGTGGGTTCGTGTTAATGTTTGTCGTCTTGTTAGTCGGTTGGTGTCCCCTGTGAGTCAAGTTAGTCCATTCAGATAGAAAAAAGAGGTGCTTTGACTACAGAATCGTACGACATTGTGTTGTTAGATAATGTTATGCCTGTACCATTCACCTAATAAAAACTTTTGGTTGAAAAAAAATAATTATATTAACAAAAGTAGGATTCTCTAGTGAGATTCGGACTGATCAAAGGTCGCAATTCATGAGTGATTTGCTACAGTGTCTCTGGGTGAAGCACCAGCGCACGACCGCTTACCACCCCCAAACAAACGGTCCATGTGAGAGGTTCAATGGTATCCTGAAGCAGATGCTTCGAGCTTTCATAGAGGCTGAAGGCAAGGACTGGGATGTTCACCTACAGCACTTGCTGTTTGCATACTGAGAGGTACCACAAGAATCTACCGGGGTTTCCCCATTCGAGCTCTTATATGGTCGCAGGGTACAGGGACCTCTTGAATTATTCTGTGAGGGATGGGAAGGGGAGACTACCAATAGTGATGCTTCTGTGCTTCATTATGTTGTAGATCTCAGAGACCAGTTAGACATACTTATGGGGTTGCACAGGCTAATCTCAGGGAGGCATTAGGTGTTCCTGGTCTGGACCGTACACGGTTATCAGGAATATGAATAAGTGCAACTATGTTGTGCAGTTAGATGGAGAGACAGGAAGAAATAGGACTTATCATATCAATATGCTTAAGAAATATTTTAAACAGAGTGTGGCACCAGTGCTGACTATTTGTAGCCACCGATGGGGGACCCAGCGAGCGATGCTCTGCCTGACCTCCTAGGGGAATCTAGGCAGGGGGGCACAGTGGAGCAAGTTGGGATAGGGTCTCACTCAGTGCACAGCAGAGAGTGCGAGCAAAGGCTATGCTGGAGCAGCATAGGGACCTTTTCACAGACATGCAGGGCAAGACACACATTACAGATCACCCAGTGCTTACTGGTAATCAGAGACCTCTGCATAAGCATGCATATCAAGTTCAGCAGTGGTGAAAAGTAGCATAGAGAAGGAAGTGGAAGAGATGCTGGACCTAGGGGTAATTGTACCATCTCAGAGCCCTTGCCTGCCAAGTGTCTAGTGGGTATGGCAGAAGTGTTATACTTAGGGCACAAAGTGAGTGGAGGGCACCTTAAACCAGAACCAGCTAAGGTGGAAGCTATAGTGCAATGGCCTGTAACTAGGTCCAAAAAGCAGGTCATGGCTTTTAAGACACCACAGGCTACTCTAGGAATTTTGTCCCTCAGTATAGTGCCATTGCTAAACCCCTGACTGATTTGACTCAGAAACTACTCCTTGATCTGGTTGCCTGGTCTCCTGCCTGTGAAAAGGCTTTACAGGCATTGACGACAGCACTGGCTAGTGCTCCTTTTCTGGCTGCACCAGATTACACTAAGAAGTTTCTTGTACAGACCGATGCCTCAAACTATGGTGTCGGTGCTGTACTCAGTCAGGTGGGCGAGGAGGGGGGTGAGCATCCTGTGGTTTATTTGAGCAGGTAACTGCTATCCAGAGAAGTGGCTTATGCCACAATTGAAAAGGAATGCCTGGCCATTGTTTGGGCTCTGAAGAAACAGCAGCCCTATTTGTATGGCAGGGCATTCACATTGATCATGTACCACAACCCACTATGTTGGCTACAAAGGGTGTCGGGGGAGAATGGTAAACTGCTTTGTTGGACCCTTGCCCTTCAAGAGTTTGACTTTTCTATCCAGCACAAGAAGGAGCATGGCACCACAGTGAACATGGCAATGCTGATGGACTCTCCGACAAGACATTCCCTGTGAGTCAAAGTCCTCAAGAAGTGCCAGGCTGGTGGAGCCACCAGACATGGTGACTGCCACCGAGCCTTCATCTTGAGGGGGGATGTGTCACGGTGAGGGGGTACCAAGCCATCAATAAAGGTATTATGCCCGGCTGGTTTCCTCTGATCCATATTTGGGGTTTAGAGTGTCAGCTCTTGGACCTGTTTATTGTATCTGCAATGTATGCAATTGTGCGAAAATAAAGAAATATCTGTGTTTTACAGTTTGTGCCAGCAAGCAGAGATTGCTAGGCTATGAGTTTCAAGAGGGGGTTTACAAAGAACATTTTTTTTCAGAATGTGTCTAGGAAGCAGGGTTCCAGAATTGCTGGATGGGGATGCCCAGGTAATGCCCTGATCACCCAGAACCTTGTACAGTGGTTCTGGGGGTACTCAAACCATATATGAGGTTGTGAGGGTTTCTATGAAACCTAAGTCGAGTTTCTAAAGGGAGTGAGATACAGCTTAAAATTAACCTAAGCGTTTTTTCATTCTACTTTGAGACTTAGAAAAAATATGGGAAAAAATATTTTGTTTCATAGTGTTTTAATAGTTCATATGCTTGTGTACGGTATTATGAGCTGGGGACTTCCAGGTCCATGGTTCTGAGAGAACATGTGGCTAACAAGCTTGGTGCCACCAAGTCTGCTCAGAGTCTGCTCAGGTCCCGGACATGAAAATCTCAGAGGTTGCAAAGGTGTGAAAGTCATTTGGGCACCGGAGTTATGCTCTAGAACCCACGTCCTGGGATGAATGGCGATCCCGGACCAGCATTTGCCCCAAGCCAGACTGTGAGGAGCCTAACTCAGCGGGTGGCTTCTGACTGACAAGTGGCAGAGGATTGCGCATGCCCTTGTCAGAATCCGAATCCATGCATGCCTGGCTTAGGTAGACTCACAACGCTCTAATTGGCTGGTAGGATTTCTCCCATGCACAGATTTTCTGGAGAATTTCATGAATGAAGCTTAAATACTATAAGAAAGCCAATTCGTGAGATTCTAAGCGCCAAGACAGCAGTGGCAAATTCGAAATCACCAAAAGATGCTCAGAGAGAAATAGCAGCGAGCCGGCTTCAGAAATTTTGAGGCGAGAAGTCCCAGTTATCAGGGCCAAGTTCTGAAAAGAGAACGTTGCAGTTGCAGCTGGGATTGCAAGCCGAAAACAGTACCAGGACATTTGGTAATTTCTCCCGGACAAGGATGTTTGCCACTTCTGGAGCAGATACAGCTGTGGAGTCAGGAACACCATGCCGATTTGATTTCCAGGACATTTCGGGACAAGTCCCGGTCAACCTAAAGACTTTGTTTACCTATTATTTCACCTAGGAAAGTCTAGTTTTTATAGCCCAGACCTCAGTAAGTGTTTTTTCTCTTGTATTTTGTAATCCACTGTGTGTACGTCTGTTTCAATTAAATAAATGACAATTTATTTTGCGATCTTGTTTTGCTCAGTGAATGATCCCGGTAAAAAGGTGTAAATACCTGGTCTCCCGTGACAATCATTGAATGGGGTGAATATGGATAAACATTTTTTTGTTTGTACCACGGACCCTGGTATCCCTCCAATATGTCGATGTGGACAATTGATGCATGTGTGCTTATTTTCATATACTTTAATGGACACTTTAGGCTACTGTGCTGGTGTTCAAGTGATCTTTATTATTATATTATTTATTATATTATAAAATTATTATTATTGGTACAGCTGCGGCCGCCTTTATCCTAGTGCGGCCGTAGCGGCGCAACTCTGATAACCGTGGGCAGATGCAATACTGCACCGACACACTTTATTCGAGCAAATACCCGGTATGTACCTGGCAGATACCTGGAATGCGCCGCTTCTCACCTCTGACAAGCCCCGTTGCATTTGCCTTCCCAGCCTGGGTTCATGCCTGGCTGATGGGCGGCTGATCTGTTAAATGATAATGATTAGGATTTAATAGGCTGCAATGCTTTGCGTGTCTACCAGAGGGCATAAATTCATGAATTGTAATGCAGTATATGTATATATACTGTGCAGTATTGCAGCCAGCGGGAATAAAATGCTTCAATCCCTGCTTGGAAAATAACTCAATGCACTCGGGCAGAAAACAGTCACAAACCTCAATACACCCGGGTATACCCGAATTCGTGGGACTAGCCAAGCTCGAATAAAGTGTGTCGCCAGTGTATGTTGTTTTTTTCCCGGAATATGTTGCAGTATTTTAGCGCTCGTAATATTAGCATTTTATTAGCGCTGCCTGCAATACTGCAATACCGTCTAAAAACTCAGGGGGGCGTTCGCGAGCTGTTGTCTTCAAAGTCTAATACTGTAGCAGTTCAACCTACGTCAGTACACAGTCTGCGTGTGCACGCGCAGTAATTGTAAATTTGCAGTGCTGTATGTCTCATTTGCAGTGCAGTGCTGTATGTCTCATTTGAACATTGTTGAAACGCATAGGCGTGTACTGTAACAGTATCACATTTCGGCATATACAGCGCTCTCCCCTCACTCGCCCCCGCACACACAGGCTAATTTACTGCACTGCAGTAATTCAACTTCTTATTTACAGTACAGTACACCTCTCCCACACCATTACTTTGAATGTGTGTCCTTTTGGTTTCAATCACATTCCTGCTTGATAGCTGATGATTACTGCGCATGCATCTATTACTTCATCACTGCTTGCTTGCAAAGTTCAAGAGTGAGTGACCAAAAAAAAAAAAAAAAAATTCTCGTCATTTTTTTTTCTCCACAAGCCTGCCTAAACCATCTTGATATTACGATATTCAATCTGTGCTGTAGCTTTGGACTGCGACACTGTGTGTTTGACTGCACATTGTTGATTTGTGTGCTTTTTCTGTATTTTGGGGGTGTGCGGATCAAATTATTATGATAACCTGTCTGTTGAAAATATGTCATGTCTCTGAACTACAGTACAGCTAATCCTTCATGCAGCTGTACCCTGTACCCCCCTCCCCCACGCACACACACAAGGCTCGCTCAAGGATTTGTACCTCTTATCGACAGCTCTCCAGAACCATTCCGTTTCTAAAGCTTGTCATTGTGCTTTTAATCATCCCTAGCCGAGCATCACCTCTCTGCGACTGCGTGTAATCCTCTTTGGGATGGGAGCTACATAGCTGATGATTACTGCACATGCATCTATAAATTCACCACTGCTTGCTTGCGAAGTTCAAGAGTGAGTGACCAAAAAAAAAAATATTTTTTTTTTTCGTCTTTTTTTATTTTTATTTTCTTCACAAGCCTGCCTAAACCATCTTGATATTACAATATTCAATCTGTGCTCTAGCTTTGGACTGCGACACTGTGCGTTTGACTGCACATGGTTGATTTGTGTGCTTTTTCTGTATTTGGGGTGTGGGGATCAAATTATTATAATAACCTGTCTGTTGAAAATATGTCATGTCTTTGAACTACAGTACAGCTAATCCTTCAAGCAGCTGTACCCTGTACCCCCCTCCCCGCGCACACACACAAGGCTCGCTCAAGGATTTGAACCTCTTATTGACACCTCTCCAAAACCATTCCGTTTCTAAAGCTTGTCATTGTGTTTTTAATCGTCCCTAGCCGAGCATCACCTCTCTGCGACTGCGTGTAATCCTCAAAACCATTAATTAATTTTCCTATTGTTGGCTTTGAGTCACCTCTCTGTAATCCTCTTTGGGAAGGGAGCTAGCTGATGATTACTGCGCATGACTCACCCATCCACCCCCCCAACCCTTTCAGGCTTTGTTTACGGTAACGCTTGTGATAATCCCTTCTCGAATTTGATATGTAAATCTGATTTGCACAGCTCTGTGAAATTGAGAGTTAAAAAAACCATAATCTGATTCATGTTTTTCATGCAGTAAGTTACCACTTTTTGTCATTCTTTCTTTTTCTTTGGTGTAGGGGGATGAGGGTTCAATGATTATGATTAGCATGAATGTAAAGAAATATTTATTTTATCAGGAACAAAAAATACAAATAATCATGAATAATACAAAATGCAGTCTTTATTCAGTTCTTCTGTCAGTTGAAAATTGAGGGCCGATGGATAATCATGAATAATGCACATTGATAATAATATTAATTAATAATATATAATATATAATAATATATATATAATAGTATACATTTTTCCGTCTTTATCTTCTTCCTCATTCTGTGTACAGTAGTTCATTGAGAGAGGGGAGGTTTTGTGTAAATCATGACTGCAGTTTAGATACACTTAACTGTACAAACAGTTCACAAACTTTACACATGATATCCCCCCTCTCCCCCAGTCCATCCTTTTTTTCTGAAAAGACAAGAAAACAGAAAATTAGTGCAGTTATGTGCATACCGCATTATGGCATTGTGTGCTGTATAGTACTGTCAAACTAGTCTATACTGGAACTACTGTATACTGTAACTTCTATTAAATACTTTGCAACCAGATGGCTAGTGCTGCTCTCTCAGGAAACAGAAAATTGAGCAGTTAAGTGCATATTATGGCATTGTGTACTGTATACTGTAGCTACTCCATATTGGACTACAGTATGCAGTTAGTACTGTCAAACTCGTCTATACTGCAATCACTGTATACTGTGACTACTGTTAAATACTTTGTAACCAGATGGCTAGTGCTGCTCTCTCAGGAATGAAAAAATCTTTGCCATACTTACCTGTATCATACAGTACTGTACTTGGTGTGCCTGTTCTTACCATACTACAGTACAGTACTATACCATACTACCTTCCTGATGCTTGCCCATTACACGCGATCACAATGGGCAACACAGTCACAATATGGCTAATATATTTATTGCATCGATCCACGGAGAGCACATCATTCCAAAAACTCATTATGCCTTGCGCCAACTCATCCTTTTTGTGGGGTTTCACGACTTTTCGGATATGGTCCTTCAGCTGATGCCAGACCATTTCGATAGGATTGAAGTCTGGCGATCTGTCATTGGAGGGGGAAAAAAAGGACAATTAGTTAAAGTGAGACAGTACACAGTAAAAACAGTGGGGGGAAAATGAGACACGGTTACCGCACTTATCCGCTGGCGTCTTCACCCAGTTGATATCGCGCTCAAGAATATGCGCTGTTGACGCGGTGTGCTTCGGATCGTTGTCCTGGTAGAAACGGTGACCATCTGGGAACTCACGTGTGATGTATTCCACAATCTCAGGCACAATTTGCTCTTGGAAAAAAAGCTTTATTCATGATTCCTATAACAAGAAAAGAAAAGTGCTCAAAAAACTGCACAATAGTACAGTACAGTGCGTAAGGCAAAAGTGTGTGACTTATTTTACCTTCAAAGATGACGATGCATCCTGGTCCACGCCTAGAGATGTCACCCCACACATGCATCTTCACTGGGTGTTTTGGACGCGGCTTCATAGATATGCAACCTTTTTTGTGGAATGCAAAGATGGCAAATCTCTCCAGCGATACAGTAGACTCGTCAGTGAAGATGCAATCCTGAAAAAGTTTCCCCATTGTCGATCCATGCCTGGGCCTGGACCACTCTCTTGATCTTGTTAACGTCCCTTATCATAGGGTATGCTCTGTAATGACAAGGAATAATTTTATAGGTACAGTACAGTTTCTTAAACAACACTTTAACCTCCTGTACTGTCCAGTACTAACCTCACACGTCCATATTTCCATCCAATTCTGCATCTCATCTTCGTTATGCTGGTCTCAGATTCAGTGAGATTGTGATTTTGCTGCAGAGTGTATTTGACCCTTAAGGCACTCTTCTCATCATTCTCTTCACTTATTTTGTCGACCAGAAGAGTTGTCTCCCTACAGTGTACAAAAAACAAAATCCGGTAAGTTACAGTGCAGTAGGCCACAAGAACAGCACATCATTTACAGTAAAAATAGTATAAAATTAGATAGATCTATACTACAGTATATAGCTCTATTAATATGCAGCAATATAAACAATAATAGATATACTGTATTATATACTGTAGTTATATAAATATACCGAAATAACTATAAAATTAGATAGATCATTACTATATAGTTCTATTAATAGCAACAATATAAACAATAATAGATATACTGTATTATATACTGTAGTTAAATAAAAATATACCGAACTAACTATCAAATTAGAAAGATCTATACTATATAGTCCTATTAATATGCAGCAATATAAACAATAATAGATATACTGTATTATATACTGTAGTTATATAAAAATACCAAAATAACTATAAAATTAGATAGATCTATACTATATAGTCCTATTAATATGCAGCAATATAAACAATAATAGATATACTGTATTATATATTGTAGTTATATAAATATACCGAAATAACAATAAAATTAGATAGATCTATACTATATAGTCCTATTAATAAGCAGCAATATAAACAATAATAGATATACTGTATTATATACTGTAGTTATATAAATATACCGAAATAACTATAATATTAGATAGATCTATACTATATAGTTCTATTAATGTGCAGCAATATATACCGAAATAACTATAAAATTAGATAGATGTATACTATATAGTCCTATTAATAAGCAGCAATATAAACAATAATAGATATACTGTATTATATACTGTAGTTATATAAATATACCGAAATAACTATAAAATTAGATAGATCTATACTATATAGTTCTATTAATATGCAGTAATATAAGCAATAATAGATATACTGTATTATATACTGTAGTTATATAAATATACCGAAATAACTATAAAATTAGATAGATCTACTGCTGCGGCCGAGTTTATTCGAGCATTTGCCCGTTCTCGGCCGCAGCAGTAACCTGGCGCACGCCGGAGGGTGCCGGGCACGCGCCGAAGCAGCGGAGGAGAGGCCCGCCGATCGGGGCTTCCCCCTCTCCTCTCCGGGTCCGCCGGGTCCCCCGGAACCCCCTGCCGCCGTCCCCCACATCGCGGGACACCAGGGCTCCCTCGGGGAGCCCTGGACGCGCGTGCAGGGGGCGCAGGCACCCGATGATGCGTGACCGCGCATCGGTGATGCGCGGCACGCCGAGGGGATGCCACTAGCAAGCCAGGAAATCTCCCGGCTTGCGGAACTGGCCGCACTTTAATAAAGTGTGTCGCCAGTGTATACTATATAGTTCTATTAATATGCAGCAATATAAACAATAATAGATATACTGTATTATATACTGTAGTTATATAAATATACTGAAATAACTATAAAATTAGATAGATCATTACTATATAGTCCTATTAATATGCAGCAATATAAACAATCATAGATATACTGATTATATACTGTAGTTATATAAATATACCGAAATAACTATAAAATTAGATAGATCATTACTATATAGTCCTATTAATATGTAGCAATATAAACAATAACAGATATACTGATTATATACTGTAGTTATATAAATATACTGAAATAACTATAAAATTAGATAGATCTATACTATATAGTCCTATTAAAATGCAGCAATATAAACAATAATAGATATACTGTATTATATACTGTAGTTATATAAATATATCAAAATAATTATAAAATTAGATAGATCTATACTATATAGTTCTATTAATATGCAGCAATATAAACAATAATAGATATACTGTATTATATAGTTATATAAATATACTTACGCGTTAGTTACCGTTGGTGTTCTCGTGCGTTGTTTGGTTTTTCTGTGTGCATGATAGCACACGGTGGTTGATGGCACAACGAGGCCAGAAGCAGCTAACTAGCTTTGGATATCTGCAATTCGTTGTCCACTCGTGTACATCTCCTTAATTCTCCTGCTGAGATCCTTTGAAATCTTTTTTAACAAGCATTTCTGCGAGTAGAAAGAAATACAAGCACAAGAATGTATATTCAATGTTTTGTCGATGTGTATTCAATGTGCAGTGAATCCACAAAATGGATAGTGTATTTAATGACTTACATTAGAGTACGCCCACTTTTAACACCTGTACCTCGTCGCCATGCATAAAAGGTTACACACTTTGCATAGCCCACCACTCGATGATCTGTATCTGAACTTGCCCTTGTCCAGATTCTGCGTTGTGCCATCTGCTTCCATGGATCAACCCCGATTCTACGGACGCAGGAAGCCACTCGCCTCTGCCGTGCCTATCACACAGAAAAAGCGAAAGGCGGCAGCCGTTTCCAAGCCAAGGCCAAAGCGACAGGCTAAGGCTAATAAAGGAAACCTTCTGCTGACCCCTAAGGCTAAGGGTTTTAATACACGTAAGCCTTATTATGTCAAGAAGAAATTCGGTGATGTACACTCAAAGCAAAACAAATGGCAGCCAACCCATCGAACCCGCAGGCCGCTTCCTCGATTACGCTTCAACGTCTCTGCCGCTGCTCTCCCAGAAATCTACAGCCCATCTTCTCCACTGCTCTTCGACTACGCTGCCACTGGTGTCCCTGAAATCCATGGGTCACTTTCTCCATTACGCTAAGACGACTCTGCCGCTTCTCGCCCGGAAATCCACAGGTCACTTTCTCCATCCCTCTTCGACGACGCTGCCGCTTCTCTCTGGGAAATCCACAGGTCACCTCCTCCATCCTTCTTCGACGAAGCTGCCGCTTCTCTCCAGGGAACTCCCATCTCATCCTCCGTAGCACCCATCCACCCAGATGTCCACAGCACGCCATGCACAAGAACCAGCTCGTTAGACCGCATGCTGAATGGGTTAAGTGTGGATATCCCCGGGAACTCTACTATGCTGGTAAAGATAGATCTGCTTTTAGAGACCATGCTAAATATGGATCAACAGATGGAAAAGATGAATCAACGGATGGAGAAGATGGATCAACAGATGGAGAAGATGGATCAATGGATGGAGAAGATGGATCGACAGATGGAGAAGATAGAGACTGACATAGCGGGGATAATTAATTTGCTCGGTGTTCAAGCCCCTGTATCCCCGACGCCGGAGCAGGAGGGTGGCATGGATGTGATGAATTGGACCTTCGACCACCTTCCAACACCAAGCACACCCCCTCCACCAGAAGAATTTGTGTACATGTATACCGTTGAGGAGGAGGATAACATGACAACCCCGTCAAGACCACGCCAGGAGACAACACGGCGACCAAGACAAGAGGAAAGCTTCCTCCCAGACAACCTACCGCCACCACAAGCACACCCGCTCCCAGAAGTACACCCGCTCCCAGAACCCAACCTACATACGCTTGCATCGATACGGTGCCCGACATCATCCTGCGCGAGCTGCCACCGGCATTCAGGGAGAAGTATAGGGTGATGAGTGCTGGTTTACCCCAGATGTATTGCATGTTAATTTTTAAGCACCACATGTCCTACTTGGTGTACTGCGGGTGGGCCAAAATGTCAACTACGAAGGAAATCACGAAAAAAGGGCGCTTCCTGAAAATTTAAGAAGGACTGTTGTGGAGGACCTGCGGCGCTATTTTTCAATTTCAGATCCTTTAATGAAAATCGTTCGAGACTCTATTAATGGCATTTTGCACCATACAAGGCATCGGCCCTGGAAGGACAATCTGGTGGGAATCGAATTTGTATCTGAATTTGCCCTTGTCCAGATTCTGCGTTGTGCCATCTGCTTCCATGGATCAACCCCGATTCTACGGACGCAGGAAGCCACTCGCCTCTGCCGTGCCTATCACACAGAAAAAGCGAAAGGCGGCAGCCGTTTCCAAGCCAAGGCCAAAGCGACAGGCTAAGGCTAATAAAGGAAACCTTCTGCTGACCCCTAAGGCTAAGGGTTTTAATACACGTAAGCCTTATTATGTCAAGAAGAAATTCGGTGATGTACACTCAAAGCAAAACAAATGGCAGCCAACCCATCGAACCCGCAGGCCGCTTCCTCGATTACGCTTCAACGTCTCTGCCGCTGCTCTCCCAGAAATCTACAGCCCATCTTCTCCACTGCTCTTCGACTACGCTGCCACTGGTGTCCCTGAAATCCATGGGTCACTTTCTCCATTACGCTAAGACGACTCTGCCGCTTCTCGCCCGGAAATCCACAGGTCACTTTCTCCATCCCTCTTCGACGACGCTGCCGCTTCTCTCTGGGAAATCCACAGGTCACCTCCTCCATCCTTCTTCGACGAAGCTGCCGCTTCTCTCCAGGGAACTCCTATCTCATCCTCCGTAGCACCCATCCACCCAGATGTCCACAGCACGCCATGCACAAGAACCAGCTCGTTAGACCGCATGCTGAATGGGTTAAGTGTGGATATCCCCGGGAACTCTACTATGCTGGTAAAGATAGATCTGCTTTTAGAGACCATGCTAAATATGGATCAACAGATGGAAAAGATGAATCAACGGATGGAGAAGATGGATCAACAGATGGAGAAGATGGATCAATGGATGGAGAAGATGGATCGACAGATGGAGAAGATAGAGACTGACATAGCGGGGATAATTAATTTGCTCGGTGTTCAAGCCCCTGTATCCCCGACGCCGGAGCAGGAGGGTGGCATGGATGTGATGAATTGGACCTTCGACCACCTTCCAACACCAAGCACACCCCCTCCACCAGAAGAATTTGTGTACATGTATACCGTTGAGGAGGAGGATAACATGACAACCCCGTCAAGACCACGCCAGGAGACAACACAGCGACCAAGACAAGAGGAAAGCTTCCTCCCAGACAACCTACCGCCACCACAAGCACACCCGCTCCCAGAAGTACACCCGCTCCCAGAACCCAACCTACATACGCTTGCATCGATACGGTGCCCGACATCATCCTGCGCGAGCTGCCACCGGCATTCAGGGAGAAGTATAGGGTGATGAGTGCTGGTTTACCCCAGATGTATTGCATGTTAATTTTTAAGCACCACATGTCCTACTTGGTGTACTGCGGGTGGGCCAAAATGTCAACTACGAAGGAAATCACGAAAAAAGGGCGCTTCCTGAAAATTTAAGAAGGACTGTTGTGGAGGACCTGCGGCGCTATTTTTCAATTTCAGATCCTTTAATGAAAATCGTTCGAGACTCTATTAATGGCATTTTGCACCATACAAGGCATCGGCCCTGGAAGGACAATCTGGTGGGAATCGAATTTGTATCTGAATTTGCCCTTGTCCAGATTCTGCGTTGTGCCATCTGCTTCCATGGATCAACCCCGATTCTACGGACGCAGGAAGCCACTCGCCTCTGCCGTGCCTATCACACAGAAAAAGCGAAAGGCGGCAGCCGTTTCCAAGCCAAGGCCAAAGCGACAGGCTAAGGCTAATAAAGGAAACCTTCTGCTGACCCCTAAGGCTAAGGGTTTTAATACACGTAAGCCTTATTATGTCAAGAAGAAATTCGGTGATGTACACTCAAAGCAAAACAAATGGCAGCCAACCCATCGAACCCGCAGGCCGCTTCCTCGATTACGCTTCAACGTCTCTGCCGCTGCTCTCCCAGAAATCTACAGCCCATCTTCTCCACTGCTCTTCGACTACGCTGCCACTGGTGTCCCTGAAATCCATGGGTCACTTTCTCCATTACGCTAAGACGACTCTGCCGCTTCTCGCCCGGAAATCCACAGGTCACTTTCTCCATCCCTCTTCGACGACGCTGCCGCTTCTCTCTGGGAAATCCACAGGTCACCTCCTCCATCCTTCTTCGACGAAGCTGCCGCTTCTCTCCAGGGAACTCCTATCTCATCCTCCGTAGCACCCATCCACCCAGATGTCCACAGCACGCCATGCACAAGAACCAGCTCGTTAGACCGCATGCTGAATGGGTTAAGTGTGGATATCCCCGGGAACTCTACTATGCTGGTAAAGATAGATCTGCTTTTAGAGACCATGCTAAATATGGATCAACAGATGGAAAAGATGAATCAACGGATGGAGAAGATGGATCAACAGATGGAGAAGATGGATCAATGGATGGAGAAGATGGATCGACAGATGGAGAAGATAGAGACTGACATAGCGGGGATAATTAATTTGCTCGGTGTTCAAGCCCCTGTATCCCCGACGCCGGAGCAGGAGGGTGGCATGGATGTGATGAATTGGACCTTCGACCACCTTCCAACACCAAGCACACCCCCTCCACCAGAAGAATTTGTGTACATGTATACCGTTGAGGAGGAGGATAACATGACAACCCCGTCAAGACCACGCCAGGAGACAACACAGCGACCAAGACAAGAGGAAAGCTTCCTCCCAGACAACCTACCGCCACCACAAGCACACCCGCTCCCAGAAGTACACCCGCTCCCAGAACCCAACCTACATACGCTTGCATCGATACGGTGCCCGACATCATCCTGCGCGAGCTGCTACCGGCATTCAGGGAGAAGTATAGGGTGATGAGTGCTGGTTTACCCCAGATGTATTGCATGTTAATTTTTAAGCACCACATGTCCTACTTGGTGTACTGCGGGTGGGCCAAAATGTCAACTACGAAGGAAATCACGAAAAAAGGGCGCTTCCTGAAAATTTAAGAAGGACTGTTGTGGAGGACCTGCGGCGCTATTTTTCAATTTCAGATCCTTTAATGAAAATCGTTCGAGACTCTATTAATGGCATTTTGCACCATACAAGGCATCGGCCCTGGAAGGACAATCTGGTGGGAATCGAATTTGAGTGACTGTTCAAATATTTTTTATTTTTTGACTTGTTGATTTTTTTAACTTGTATTAATAAAGAAATGTTTTTACTTACACGAGACCTGCACAATTCCAGTCCTCGAGGGCCACAAACAGGCCCGGTTTTCGGGATAAAACCGGGCCTGTTAGCGGCCCTCGAAGACTGGAGTTGTGCAGGCCTGACTGACTGTTCTGTACACCATCCTACTGTAAATGTTTTGACTTTCTGTACTTTAATAAAGGAGATGTTGCGTGTTTTAAATTTTATGAATAAATATTTTTTTTTACTAACACCATACTGTTGTGCTGTACATGTTTTGACTTTCTGTACTTTAATAAAGGAGATGTTGCGTGATTTAAATTTTATGAATAAAGAATTTTTTTTACTAACACCATACTGTTGTGCTGTACATGTTTTGACTTTCTGTACTTTAATAAAGGAGATGTTGCGTGTTTTAACTTGTATTCATAAAGAAATGTTTTTACTTACTGTACACAAGACCTACACAATTCAAGTCCTCGAGGGCCGAAAACAGGCTCGGTTTTCAAGATTATCCTTAAAACCGGGCCTGTTTGCGGCCCTCGAGGACTGGAGTTGTGCAAGCCTGACTGACTGTACTGTACACCATCCTACTGTAAATGTTTTGACTTTCTGTACATAAATGTTTTCACTAGCAGTAAACCCTACACCTGTTAATGTTTTGAATTGCTGTACACTTTAAATGTTTTTAAATTGTATTTGTAAATAAATGTTTTTGTACTTACTCCACCAATAAAAGAAAATGTTGATTTGTTTTAAATTGTTCCATTGTCTCCTTTTATACTGTAACAAAATACAGTGTTTCTAGAACATACTGTACAGTACTGTCCAGTTCATACTGTACAGTATACTGTAGGCATGCTCAGCTCTGTACAGTACATCACAAGAGTATTAAAACAATACATGCTGTACGGGTATAGAATACACATATGTACTGGAATACATGTAGAATAAATGCATACTTTTTATTTTTCGGGTTTGTTATACAGTATATATAAAAAAGTATTGTATATGGTCTGAAAACAACAGCATACTGTTTCAGGTTTTCTATGAATCTCTCAATTACAGTATTCTATCCTAATCAATAACAACAGCCACTAAACTGTAGACTCCGGTACGTGTTTTTTTAAATCCGATTCAGCAATGTGCAGGCATTGTAACACAAAGCGATATTATCCATCGAAATCCCTCCATTTGCCGTTTTCCGCATAAGATGACAAAGTTTTGTTTTCTGAGGAAAAACAAAAGTACAAGTTTTACTGTAATGGTCAGACAGTCCCCTAAAGAAGTTCCCACAGTCAGTCACACAAATAATTTTGTTGGGGGGCATCTCCTGCTCACATGCGCATGCGCCTACTGTCGATGTGATGACACGCATATGCGTTTCAAGAAGGTTCCAATGCGCATGCACCTAGCTTTCCACCAATTGTTCAGTATCTACTGTAGAAGCTGCTCAGCTAATGATATTGCTTACAGGAGAATCGCTTGACTGTGCATTGTTATTGATATTCCAAAAACAGAATAAAATACGGCAACATTACTCACCATAGACTTTGCCAATCAGCTGGCGCCGAGCCACTGCCAGTCCCGTATTCTTGATTATACACGTAGTTGACAGGTGACAGCGGGACTACTACACTGGCGACACACTTTATTGAAGTGTGGCCAGTTCCGCAAGCCGGGAGATTTCCCGGCTTGCAAGTGGCATCCCCTCAGCGTGCCGCGCGTCACCGATGCGCGGTCACGCGTCATCGGGTGCCTGCGCCCCCTGCACGCGCGTCCAGGGCTCCCCGAGGGAGCCCTGGTGTCCCGCGATGTGGGGGACGGCAGCAGGGGGTTCTGGGGGACCCGGCGGACCCGGAGAGGAGAGGGGGAAGCCACGATCGGCAGGCCTCTCCTCCGCTGCTTCGGCGCGCGCCCGGCACCCTCCGGCGCGCGCCAGGTAACTGCTGCGGCCTAGAACGGGCAAATGCTCGAATAAACTCGGCCGCAGCAGTACACCTGTAGTCAGCTGATGAGGCTGGAAATCGCTTAGGTACATGCAGGCTTGCTGGAATCTGTACGCGAAATCCAAGGTTTTCACTGACGGTCGGACCGTTATTGGAAGCCGGTGCTGGTGCTGGCGCATTGCTTGCCTGCGACTGACGTTTCTTAGTTGGTTTTACCATGACCTTTCTCCTTTTGAAGTCTCCATGATCATAGATACAGGAACAATCTGGTGATACACACCAATACCCTCCAATAACACCGGGATCAATACGAAAATAACATGGATCAATACATAACTTTTTCTTATTGCACGCTTCCACACACGAGCATCTGGTGATAATTTGTAAAAGTAATAGTTTTCGATAAAATACTGATAAATTTGACCAACTGTTGCCATCTTATCATCTGTTGCATTAATCGCAGCCCATATTAAATAAGCGTACGTTGTGTAGGATTTTTGGAACACAGACTGCGGTGGTGCACTCATGTCTTGACTCTCAGGTCAATAGAACACCAGACACTGTGCATATATTTTTTAATATGAAAAGCCTAAATTGATATTATTGTAACTTCTTCAGTCCCAAGGCCAATTTACAATGGACCACTGTGGTATTCTTTTAAACTTCTGCAAGTCGACACATTACTGAAGCGCATTACAATTCATGAATATCTGCCATCTGGCTGATACGCGAAGAATTTCAACCAATTAAATCCGAACCATTATCAATAAACACATCAACCGCGGGTGTGAATGAAACATGAATGCGGTATGAATGCGGTATGAATGCGGCATGAACATGGTGAAGTGCGGTGAAGTGCGTGGCATTCGGAAAAAATCCCTGAGTGTAGTTGTGGTGGGAGTGGGTAGGAGAAACTTTTTTTTAATATGACAAACATTTAATATTATATTTATGTAGTGTAATTGTAACAGGCAACCTTTTTGACATATAGTAAAGATTAAGCAAATAAGTATTACAAAATGATTTACTAAATAGTAACAGTAAACAATGTAACAACAAAACAACAACAATTAACAACAACATAACCAATGGATGTTGTTGTTGCTGTTTTGAGTGTAAGGATATTGTGGGTGGTATGGAGAATGTTGTTGTGTATAGTTGGGGTGACGGTATTGTGGGGTGGATGGTGAGGATGCTGTGGGTGGAGTGGTGAGGATGTTGTTGTGGATGGGCGAGAGGGTTTTTGCTGCTGGTGGGTGGGGGGAGATGTTGTGGGTGGTGTTGTGTACTATATATTTTGTAATAAATAGTTTTTGGGAGAGTAACAATTGTATGAATTCTTTACATGAATATTTCCTATAAAGGAATGTATTTGTTACCAAACAGGAGAACAGGAAAAGCGGAGAATTGCTAAATAAAAAACTGGGAATGTATCTGTAAGAAATGTGGGCAGAGGTAAGCAATGGAGACCGTTTTTAACGTGAAATTAAAATAAGGCTTTATTGCGCCTATCCCTTTTTAAGGGCTAACTTACTTCCCCATTCCCTTTCTCCACGGCTGGAGGGATAATCCCACGGCTATTCCCCAAAGTCTCAAGAGATACCTTAAAGCAGGTGGCCCTTCATGTCAATCTCTGGTGGGTTCCTGGGTCCCCTGTGTCCAGGAATATAGGTCTTTGGGTGTCTTGATCTCAGCAGAGCCTTTCTGCTCAAGACCTCTTTCCTCTTGTCAGCACCCTTGTGTACTGAGGAAAATCTCCCTTCCTGTCTCAGAGGCAGGCTTTTTCTGACACCTCTTATCAGCCAGGTGGTGTTGGTTAATTGTCTACCAGCAGTTAACCACCACACTGCTGGATTAGATGCCCATTTTTGAACAGGGATAAGTCCCCTGTTACATACCTCCCCTGTTTGTGGGAAGCTCGGGCTTGCCACGGCCAAAGCCCATCCTTCCCCTCTCATTTGAGATCTTTCTGTGACTTAAATGAGAGTGGATGGAGAAAGAGAACCCTCAGTCCCGCTGGGATTGTAGCCCTTTCTCCAGTTTATTTTTGTCTCCTCCTGAAGGTGCTTGAGCTCAGCACTCCTCAGTCGCTCGAGGAGGACTTTTCCTATGTATCTTCTTCTTTCTGAGTGCGTGGTCATGAGATTTCCCTTGCATCGTGCGCTCTTCTTTATGTAGATCAACTGTATGGTGACAGTTGTAGAGAAGTTAGGACTTTGAGTTTTCCGCCCTTGAAGCTGTCTATCTGCACTTCCTCCACTCAATGGAGTCGCCAGTTCAGCTTCTTTGGGCTTGAGTTGCACTTCCACCTCCCTTTCCAGAGAACGTCCTATCCTCAGCTTCACCAGCTATGGATTTTTCTGGTTTTGATTCGGCACGTATACCTTTTTGTGTTGCCTGTTGGGCTACTGAAGGTTTAGCTAGTGCTTGCTTACTGCTGCGACACACTTTATTCGAGCAAATACCCAGTATGTACCTGGCAGATACCTGGAATGCGCCGCTCCTCACCTCTGACAAGCCCCATTGTGTTTGCTTTCCCAGCCATGGTTCATGCCTGGCTGATGGGCGGCTGATCTGTTAAATGATAATGATTAGGATTTAATAGGCTGCAATGCTTCGCGTGTCTACCAGATGGCATAAATTCATGAATTGTAATGCAGTATATATATATACTGTGCAGTATTGCAGCCAGCGGGAATAAAATGCTTCAATCCCTTCCTGGAAAATAACGCAATGCACTCGGGCAGAAAACAGTCACAAACCTCAATACACCCGAGTATACCCGAATTCGTGGGACTAGCCGAGCTCGAATAAAGTGTGTCGCCAGTGTAGGTGGTTTAGACTTTGCAACCTGTTTTTTTAGGTGAGCAGTGTTCCCAGCTCTCACTGTACCCTTTTTTCTTTGGGTTTTCGTGGCTGTGGGACACTGACGCTTGGATAGGGTCAATACTTGTCCTTGTAGTACTGTAACCTCATCCGTGAGAGATTCCTGTTTTTTGAGTGCATCTTGCAAGTCTCTTCTCAGGGAATTTATCTGCGCACTTTACTTTCTCTGAGTTTGTATCAGCGTCTCCTTCATATTCTGGAGCTCTGTAATTTTTGTCGTCAAGGTTGCCGCTGCATCTGTTTTCTCCTTGGTTTACTGACTCAAGGAGATGGAACAGACTCTCTGTCTCTCCAGCAACGCTCCAGTTTCTGGGCCTTCTCCTGCTCCTGCTTATACAGAGTCACCTGATCTCTAAGCTCCGCCTTCAGCGAGGCTCTGGTGACATGCAGCGTGGCCTTTAGCTCCTCATACTGCACTGTGGGGACGCACTGGGTATTCAGACGTTCCTGCAGCGCTTGTACCTCTTTAGCAACCTGCAGATTTTCTTCCTGCAGAGTTCGCTGCTTCTCCTCGGTATTCTGGAGGTGTGTATGCAGACCTTGCAGTTGGTTCTGCAGTCGATGCTCTGCTTCAACCTTTTCACCTTCCAGAATTTTCTTTATTTTTTCCAACTCGTGGAGCTTTTCATTCTTTCCATTGACGTGGTCTGTCAATTTAGAATATTCTTTTTTTAGTCTTAAATTTTCTATTTTTTCAGTCTCTGTAATATTCAGGGCTTCCTTGTAGTTCGCAATCCATTTTGGCACCTCTGCTTGGAGACTGACTGTCTCCTGGCGTGAGACTTCCATCTCTAGGTTGAGGGTCTGAAGCTCCTTCTGAGAGACTTTGAGATCTATATTAAGATTGACAATAGTTTTTTTAGAATTGTACAGCTCCTAAGCGAGACTGTGAAGTTCCTTTTTGGTGACTTCCAGTTTTGTGTGGCAGCTGCCGATCTCGTGATGTGAGGCATCTAGTGCTGTGCGGAGTGTATGAACCTCCTTCTGGAATACGTCCACCTCTGTCCGGACACTGTTGACCTCTTGTTGTGAGGCATTCAGTTCTAGGCGAAGACTGTGAACCTTTTGCTGAAAGACTGTAATCTCCTTCAGTGTTTCGTCATACTTCCGCTTCAGCTTAGCCATCATTTTATCGGATTGGCTCTGGTTTTCCACCATGGTGGCATTAGTAATGTTTGCAGCATCTAGCTCATACTTGAGATCGTTCAATTCTGTTCCAGATTCAGAGTACATTGCGAGAACAGTCTTCTGTAGCTCAGCATTATCTTCCCTCTCCAGGTTCAATTGTTCCCGGAGCAGATCACAGTCACGCCTGGCAATTTTCAGGGCATTTTCAGGGCTGGTCAAGGGATCGCCACTCATTGGTTCTGGCTCCACTTCCCTGGTATGGTTGGTTGTGGGTTTCTCACTATTAGCACTGGACAGACACTTCTTTGGGGTACACGACTTCTGCCTTGGGCCCTCTGTATATTCGGTCATCCGCGGGACGAATTCTTCATTTTCTCTAGGCTGTAGGGCATCTCGGACCCCCTTTCTCTCCGCGGGATCTGCGGATGTGTCTGTTCCTTCCATGGTAATTGAAGAACCGCTTTTCTTTTTCCGTCTTTTTGTTTTGGATGACTCTGTCATACTGGGGTTTCCATCTTTATTTGAAACTTCAGCAGCTTTATTGTATACGCCAGGCTTTTCTTGCCGTTGCGTTAGCTGACAGAAATATTCAGTGATCTGCTGCTCCCGCTCTGTCTCCTGCCGATCATATTCGTCATCATAGAGAGCGGTCTTTTCGGTTCGTACTGAGTTCAGGCACCCCCACCATTCTTGGGGTGTTTTGTGGGTGTGGCTCGGTTTGGGTTCCCCGTAAGAGATGTCTTCCTCCTTATCGGACTGGAAGGGCCACTCTTCTGTGGGGTAGGGTTCATTACAGGAACGCTGCATCTTGTCCTCCATTTTGGGGCTACCAGGTGTATTTTTCTTCCTGACCTTAGGAGGTGCTATTGCAGCTGTTGCCACTGTTTTTGCTAGAACCCAAAATTGTGGTAGTCCTACAGGTGGGCATATTTTGCTTGTAGAGGTCATAGCTCTCACAGGCATCTCTGTAGACTTTTTCTTTTTCTTTCCTTTGGTAAGTTTTAAAACATCAGCAATACTGTGCATGCATTCACTCTCATCGTCTGAATAAGGCCTGAGGGGACACTGCTTCATGTGGTGGGGTTCTTTACACCAGGAACACATTTTCTTCCCTAGTTTTGCAGAGTCTGTATTTGACTTCAGCTGGGTGGCCATTTTAAATTCCCAGAATCAGTACCTTGCGTCGGTCACGTCTGAAAAAGTTTCCCTGCTTCTGCACAGTCTTGCATCAATATTCACACTTTTCTGCATATACTCCATTCACTACTGCTAGTCCTATGCGTTGTCGCAGCCTTTATTTCCAGAATCAGTACAGCTCGTGGGTCACTCTCTGTATTCACTGCTTAGCCCAATTTTTAAAAAAAAAGAAAACAACAAACAAAGCTTATCTCCTCTGGAGCGCTAACTCACTTCTTGAAACCTGATCCTTCAAAAAGGAGGGCCCTGACTGTAATTGTACTAAGGGAGCAACAGCAGATACGCTGATCTCAGAAGGGGTCACTTGGAAAGGGACATAAAATGTACTGTTCGCTTTAAACCCTAGGATTTGAGAAGAGGAGAACACAGACAGTGCAAGTGGGGCAACCACAACTGTGCTGGTCTCTAAAGTGGGTATTTGGGAAAAAGTGTCTGGGACATCAGAAACGACAACAGATTCCACGAAAAGAGGTCTATGCTCAGAAGCAGGGATTTCAACTCTCTGAGTGACAGACGGGGTCAGCGAAATACCTAGGAGTAGGGATTCTGCAAACAGGTTTAGGGAAACAAACGGTTCCAGAATACTTTTAACTGGAGCCAGTATTATTGCCGAAAGTTCAGGGGACATAATGGGTTCATCCTCTGAAGCTAAGAAGGTGTCCTTGACTGATGGACTACAGGGATTTATGAAGGGAGGTTCATAGGGCTTACCTGCAGGGGTTAACATAGGAAAAACCTCAAGGGTTAAGTTACTCTGTACCTGAGAATCAGAGAAATAGAAGCTAGTCTCTGAGAGTGGGGTTATAGGGGGTTCAGCTTCTTGCCCTAGGGACCTAACATTAGACTGCGGAATACTAGGGTTAGCAGTGGGGACCTCACAGAGCAGACTAGCAGGGGTTAAAATGGAAAAAACCTCGGGAACAGAGCTTAGAATTTTTGGTTTAGAAAGAGAGGGCAAACAGGATTCATTCTATGGTACTAGGGAAGACACACTGACCTGGGGGATGCAGGGATTTACAGTGGGGGACTCATAAGCCTAACTAGCACGGGTTAAGACCGGAATAACCTCGGGGATAGAACCCTGGGAGGTTAACTCAGGATTAGGGAGCGTGGCAGCTTCTTCCTTAGCGGGCAACGACAGAGAAATGGTTTGACCCTTCTTAGGAGAGTGAGGTACCCCCACAGGTTTAGCAACAGGACTGGAAGCATAGGGGATCTGCCAAGCAGCAGCGTAGCTGGCAAGGAGGGGATCCTGTTCTTTTATGCAAATGTCAAGTGTTAAGGAAAGTACATGGAGTGTATCTTGAGACTGAGCCAACATGAGGAGGGCGCCCTGTTGTACTAGATGAATGTCCAGTGATGAGGCCAGGGCATAGATTGCCTCTTGGGCGTCGGCCAGTTCCATATGGTACCGTTATCCCAGGTTAAAGGGGAATCAGGAGAGCGAATACAAGCGACCAGAGACTGTTTTAAGTTCTGGATGCAGTAAGCCTTAATAAAGAGATCACAACGGCATTGTCTTTGCAAAGGGGTTAAACCTTCATACATAAACAGCTCTTCAATCAGGGGTAGTACTGCACACAGATACTGGCCTTCAGAGTGGCACTGGTACACAGGCCGGGACATAACTTCAGTTGGAAAATTGCCAACCCCCGCCACGGCGCGGTCCGGTTTTGACGGGCCGAGCATACTGTTACGCCGATGCTCGCCACAAACCGGGACCGGACCGCGGGGCTGAGGTGGGGTTATATAATCACGACCTTAGTTCGCGCAGACTGATCCAGAGTGCGCAGTTCGTAGTCGTACATTGCAGGGTCAGGATTGGAGAAGGCAGCATCGTCGTTATTGAAGCCAAAGTCGGGGTAGGAGAAGACAGGACAATCGATGGCCGAAGCAGGGTCATGATAGAAGATATCTGGGTGGTCGTAGTCGTAGCAAGGAATCGGCAACAGGCAGACAAGAGTTCCCCGCTTCAGCTTAGGAGCGTGAGCGCGGGAGTGGCCTCTGCGTGAGGAGCGGCCTCGGCCCATGACGTTGGTCTCAGCAGGTGGAGACAGCAGGCTGGCCAAAGTACACCGCAGGGCAGCGTCGGGGAAACCAACGCTTCAGCGCAGAAGTCCAAGGCAGGTCACTGCATGGAGATAGCAGCAGGCCACAGGAAATTAAGGGTAACCACTGCTAGGAGAAAATGCAGCAAGTACCAGGAAATTAAGGGTAACCACTGCTAGGAGAGAATGCAGCAGGTACCAGTGCTGGCTAACCACGCTTCAGCACAGGAGACAGGAACAGGCCTCTGGATACTCAGGAACTAGGAAGGTTAGAACACTAGGAGAGAGGCCTGGGCGGTTTGTGGCAGAGACGGTAACGTCCAAGGTAGGAGTTATGCTCGGCACTGGTTCAGTGCCAACGCCCAGGATATAAAGGGCGGAGATCCAATCACAGGAGGAGGGTGTGTGAGTATTCCTCCAATGATGGAGCACAGGGCAGAAGCTGCAATGAGAGGCAGCACATGTGCCATTGATTGCCAGAGGAAGCTTGCAACTGTATAGGTCTGCAAGGCTATAGTCAAAGCCAGTAGTGGATTCCTTACATTGGGTAAATTAACCAATGTTCTTTCCAAAAATGAATATGATTACATTTATAATCCCACCCCAAACATTCCCATATTTCACCATCTCCCAAAGATCCACAAGACTTTGGTCGACCCTCCTGGTTGACCAATAGTCTCAAGCATAGGATCTTTGGGAGATGGGTTATCACGTTATGTAGACAAATTTTTGCAACCCAATGTTAGAACTTTACCCTCTTTCATCCTTGACTCTGGGGACCTACTGAGACAAATTCAGGAGATCAAATGGGATAAAACTTTTATATGGGTCACACTAGATGTGACCTCTCTGTATACGATCATTAGACACGAACTTGGAGTGGCAGCACTCAAATTTTTCTTAGAAGGTTCAGAAAATTCACTTTTTAACATTTCGTTATTTTAGAAGCAATCACTTTTTTATTAACTCACAATTATTTTCTATTTGAGCACAAATTTTATTTACAGTGTAAAGGCACGGCAATGAGGACGAGTTTCGCCCCCTCTTATGCCAATTTATTTATGGGGTGGTGGGAAGCACACTTTATTTATAGTAGCATGAATCCTTTTAGGCACAATATTATCTTTTACAAATGTTTATTGATGATTTAATTTTAATTTGGAAAGGGGACACAGACACGTTAAAATTATTTTTCACATATGTTAATAATAACACTTATGATTTAATATTCACTTTTGATTATAATATTTAACAAATCAAATTTCTGGACCTTCTATTATATATTGATATTAACCAATTAATACAAACCAATACCTATAGAAAGGAGAATTCACGTAACTCCTTTCTTATGGAAGACAGCTGCCACCCACGCCCTTTGATCTCGGGGATCCCCAGAGGACAATTCCTCAGGCTGAGAAGGAATTGCTCTACTATGGAGGGCTTCATTTCTCAGTCTGAGGAATTGAAAAACAGATTAATAGAAAAGGGTTATGAACCCATATTTCTGCAGAATGTACTGAATGAAATTTCTGGTTTAGATAGGGAAACCCTTTTTACCCCCAGTAGGTCAGGGAGAAAGAGGAGGGATATGAATGAAAACCCTGTGACAGCTAACTCCACCACCACTGACCTTGGTAGCAATGATGTTGATGTGCCGTTTTTTATCTCACAATATAATAGAAGCAGTAATCAGATTAAGACCATTTTACGGAGACATTGAATGTGCTTGAAATGGACCCCTCATAGTTCAACCTATGCTAATTTTAGACAACAGATATTTTATCCTATATCTATACTTCCTTATTGATTCAGAGGAAGGCAAACAAAAAACCTGATGATATCTCATAAGGGGAAAAATAAATTCTTTCCTGACTCCAAGAATTGGCAATCAGATTATTCCCTGGATCAACATTCTTCTCATTTTTACTTATTTGGCATATCCCTGTATACCTTTCCTTTCTAAAAAGATGTCCAGCCTTTTTTGAACAAATTTATTGTATCTGCCATCACTATCTCCATGGGTAATGAATTCCACATTTTAACTGCCCTTACAGTAAAGAACCCTTTCCTTTGTTGCTGGTGAAATCAACTTTCCTCCAACATAAAGGGATGAACCAGTGTCCTTTGTACTGCCCTTGGGATGAATAGTTCTTTTGAAAGCTCCTTGTACTGTCCCTGAATATTTTTGTATATAGTTATCATATCCCCTCATAGACGCCTCTTTTCTAATGTAAATAAATCTAACTTAGCTAACCTCTCCTCATAAGATAGATTGTCCATCCCCTTTATTAATTTGGTTGCTCTTCTCTGCACTCTTTTAGTTCCAGAATGTATTTTCTAAGGAGTGGTGCCCAAAATTGTACTCCATGTTCAAGGTGTGGTCTTACTAATGCTTATTAAAGGGGCATTAGTCTACTTACTTTCCTTCCACCCATTGCCTGTTTAATGCAAGATAAGATCTTGTTTGTCTTTGCAGCTACTGCATGACTTTGAGCACTATTGCTAAGCCTGCTGTCTACAAGCACTCCTAAATCCTTCTCCATCAAGGATTCCCCCAATGTATCCCCATTTAATTTGTATGTTGCCTGTTTATTCTTGCTTCCCAAATGTATAACCTTACAGTTATCTGTATTAAACCTCATCTGCCATCTACCAGCTCAAGTTTCCTGTCTCTCCAAGTACTTCTGGAGAGAAATTACACCCTGCACTGATTTTACTACCCTACACAATATAGTATCATCAGCAAAGATGGAGACGTTGCTCTCGATGCCAACTTCAAGGTAATAAACAAGTTAAAAAGCAAGGGTCCCTGTACCGATCCCTGATGTACTCCACTCACGTCCTATGCCCAACCAGAAAAAGTTCCATTAATGACAACCCTCTGTTTTCTATTTGTCTATCCTTCAACGAGTTTTCAATCCAGGTGCATATATTTTTAATGAGTCCAATTTGCTTTATTTTGTACACCAACCTCTTGTGTGGTACCGTATCAATAGAATTTGCAAAATCTAAGTAGACGACATCCGCTGCATTACCCTGGTCTAAATTTCTACTTACCACCTCAAAGAAACAAGTAAGGTTAGTTTGGCATGATCTATCCTTCATAAATCCATGCTGAGTATTACTAATAATTTTATTTTCCATTAGGTATTCCTGAATATTGTCCCGTATTAAACCTTCAAGTAGTTTCCCCAATATTGAAGTCATGCTTACGGGTCTGTAACTCCCTGGTTGTGATCTAGCTCCCTTTTTAAATATAGGCACCACATATGCTTTACGCCAATATGTGGCACTGAGCCTGTAGAAATGGAGTCCATGAATATTAAATATAATGGTTTGGCTATTACTGAACTTAACTCCTTGAGCACTTTTGGATGTATGCCATCGTGGACAGGTGCCTTATTAACGTTACATTTTTCAAGCTGCCTATGAACTTCTTCCTCAGTTAACCAATTGGTCATTAATATTGAGGTTGTTGCTTCCTCCTGTGGCACTACTGTACAATTTAAATTATCTTTATACCCTGATAAACACAGAAGCTTTAAAAATCTAAACGCCTGCTTCTTCTTTTCCATTTTCTCCCCTACCTGTTTATTTAGCCACATTGGTTTTGACTTATTTCTTTTTATACTTATAGCCATGCCACCTGTGACTACTAGTTTGCTTCCTTCCTGGCAGTAAACCCTGGTACAATCAGGTTGTCAGTAGTTGATCTGGGGTTTTCACCCTCCTTGGTACTGCACTTTAGTGACAGCAGGAGGTGGTTACATCAGGTCTGGGCATGACCAATAATGAGATTGTGCCCTCCTCCTGGATGTACTTAAGGGCAGGTTCTGCCAAAATTTAGCTGTGACTCTACCCATTTGAAAGGGGCAGGTCACACAGCCGGGAGCCTGAATATTGGGCCTTCTCTGGTCCTCTTCCCTCCGGGGGAGAGTGAGTATGGACCATATCTCTTCCTCTGCAAGGGAGGTGGGGAAGAGCTAGGATGGCTGCGGGTGCCCTTGGCCTCTAGTTATGGTCCAGGGACCATCCTTCAATGGTAGCTGAGAAGTACTGCATCTGGCAGAAGTCTGGCTTGTTACTGTGCTGTAGAGAAGAGATAATAAACCGTTCCTGTTGTTATACCTCCTGCCTTGTGCTTGACCTTACTTGGGGTAGCGGTAATAGTTCTACCATGGGAGATCAACTTCAGTTCCTAGAGCCTACGGCAGATGGAGGCACTGCACTGCTAAAGAGATATGTAGAGTATGAACCTCAGAAGCCTAGTCCTGTGTCCCAATTCCAAGTGACAAAGGTGCTTCAGCACTGAATCCTTTCAATATGTATGCATAAGACAGGACTGGATAAGGATATGGATAAACTGCTTATAAGTAGTAAAGTTCCAGGTGGGCCAATATTCCTTGAAGGGTAAGGTGTAAGGCTAAAAAAAAAAACATCAAACCCTCATTGGGATGGTCCCTGGACTCACATTGTGTAATCATGAATAAGAAAGTACTCACAGAAATCTCTTAATCCTGAAGTCCTGGTAAGCGTGCAGCCTGGAGTAGAGAAGTAGATCTGAGAAAAAAGGTGATTCTGGCGCAACAGCCAAAAGTGGGTCCCAAACAGGTAGTGTTAAAAATATTCCTTTATTAATCCATCTTAAAAAGTGGAGGCACTCACCCTCCTACGCGTTTCGTGTTAAAAACACTTTATCAACACTTATCCTTGATAAAGTGTTTTTAACACGAAACGCGTAGGAGGGTGAGTGCCTCCACTTTTTTAGATGGATTAATAAAGGAATATTTTTAATACTACTTGTTTGGGACCCACTTTTGGCTGCAGCGCCAGAATCACCTTATTTCTCAGATCTAGTCCTGTGTCCCCACTACCATAGGCGGACGACTTAGCCCTCCTGTTGCCAGCAGGTATTTGCACTATACACAACGGTAATGGCTATATCTTCCACCGGGTGGGGGAAACACCGTTACATTTGGAGACGCTGCTGAGATGTGTAACAGGACAGGCTTTCAGCTAAACAAATCTGGAAGTGTAACAGGATCTTATCCCTGTTAACAGACTTGCTTCTAATCCAGCAGTGTGATGGTTAATTGCTGGTGCAATCAACCCCCCCTGCTAATCACAGCTCTGTGAAATAGCCTGTTCTTAGACAGGAGGAAAAGATTCCTTAGTCTCAAACGTGGGGCTGAACCAAGGAAGGACAGACAGAAATTCCTGAGCTGACATTTGGAGCTGACACAGGAAAGCAGAGAAGCCTGAACACAGACACTGTCATGAGCACAAAGGGGTGCTGAGATCAAGACACCCAGAGACATATTCCTGGAAACAGGGGAGCCAAGAACCTACCAGAGACTGACATGAAGGGCCACCTGCTTTAAGGTATCTCTTGAGACCTTGGGGAATAGGGTGGTAATGGGATTATCCCACCAGCCCTACAGATAGGGACTGGGGCAGTAAGTTAGCCCTTACACAGGTATAGGTGTTTGTTGTTTCTGTTGTTTTCATATGTTTGCTGTGCTGCTTAAGGAAACAGGCAATAAAGCCTTATTTTAATTTCACCTTAAAACATTGCATACTTCTCTTACAGGAAGTAACAATGCACGCTTCCAGAGGAAGTACTGAAATTGAAGGAGGGAGGCTAGGTGTAGTGTCAGGAGGATATCGGTCCTCGCAAGGAACTATGGGCTCTATGCAGTAAGCGCCGATAAGGCTTTTTTCGGCATTTTTTGCCCTCCCGATTCAGTAAGCGCCGATAAGTGGGAATTATCGGCAACTTTTCTTCCCGCTAAAAAATTATCGGCAGCTTTTTTTTTGTGGTATATCATTTCTTGCCACTGTATGTATGTATGTATGTATGTATGTCTAGAGAGATATATACATACAGGGTAAGAAATGATGTTGTTTTAAAAGCTTGATTTGATGTGTTTTAAATTAATTTGTCTATGCTGCTATGCATTAATGTGTGTATAATGTATTTTAAAATTAGATAGATGTAATTGGTGATATTGTATGGTGTACTTGAGGTCAGGGTTAGCCTTGGTTTTCAATTTTGTATTCTTGTTGGTACATATATTTTTTCACAGGCTAAATTGTTCTGTTCAAGGCTTGAATTTGTTAATTGTTTAATTGTTAGGGATGGAATGTAAATTGTTTAGGGATGTCATTAATGAATGCTAATTGATTTATGTTTACTGGATTGGTTAAAATAGTATACTTGTTGGGAGGTATTTGTATTTTGCTTGCAATGTTATTGTTAACATTCATTTGCAGAATGTATATGGTGCATAGATTGTATGCATCATATATACAATGTAAATGCAATGTGTTGATTGGCATTTGAGGTATTTGTTTGGCAGTTGATGATTGTGATTGTAAGTTCAGTTAGGATTATTAAAGGAAATTAATTTTATTGTAGTGTGTCTATATGAATACACAGGCGACACGTTTTATCCGAGCACGGCTAGCACCGCAAGCCGGGGGATGCCCCGGCGTGCTAGCCGCACTCCCTCAGCGTGCCGCGCATCACCGATGCGCGGTTACGCGTCATCGGGTGCCTGCGCCCCCTGCACGCGCGTCCAGGGCTCCCCGAGGGAGCCCTGGTGTCCCGCGATATGGGGGACGGCGGCAGGGGGTTCCGGGGGACCCGGCGGACCCGGCAGCGGGAGGGAGAAAGCCCCGATCGGAGGGCGCTCCTCCACTGCTTCGGCGCGCGCCCGGCACCCTCCGGCGCACGCCAGGTTACTGCTGCGGGAGAGAACGGGCAAGTGCTCGAATAAACTCGGCCGCAGCAGTAAGTTTTATTTGGAGTACAGCATGTTTTTGATATCCCTTCTACATTTATTTGTATATTGGTTCATCATGTGTGTTTGTGTATATATATATATTTCTCTCTCTCTCTCTGTATATATATATATATATATATATTTGCATGATGAAGCCACTGTACAAATTCATGGGTGAAGGGTGGGTAGCGGGCCAGTGTGGCTTAACCCCTTAATTACCTTTGCGGTTATTATCCGATAAGGTGTTTAAGGGGTTAATTGATATCTGAATGTAATTGCAATGTATTGGCTTTGTTTTGGCAATGTATTTTGTGGGCAAGACAAGGATGTTGCTGGCGACGGAGAATTCTTATTGATGAGGTTAGTAGCACTTTATTATTTATTTGAATATGCTAGTTAATGTTTTTAATAATGGGCAAATAATCTATTACCCTTATCTGGATAATAGTTATTTTGCACATTATTGTACTGTAGGTGTTGGGGGGGGGTGTATGTATTGAATGTATAGGCTAGGTTTATTTTTTTTACATTCAGGTTTTGTTCCGTGGTTCCGCGTGAAACCTCTGGAGACCACCTGCGGGTCTCCTCGGGTATCTCACGGGTATCAGGCTGGTGGTTCCACGGGTGACACATGCGGGGATGAAGTGGTGGCCTAACATCTGTGGGGACCCCGCGGACCCGTATTCTTCGGGGATGAAGCGGTGGTCCCACATCCGTGGGGGCACCGCGGACCCATATGTGCGGGGATGAGGCGGTGGTCCCATATCTGTGGGGGCACCGCGGACCTGTAGTGAGCACTCGTGAGTTTCCCAGACCCCCGAGGGAAGCACCCGAGGCCCCGCAGACACCTGTGGGACTGAACCGGGGCTCCCAGACATCCTTGGGCCTACCGTGGGGACCCAATTGTGGCCCACGGTGACCGAAGGAGACAACCTGGGGGCCATGGCGCTTGGCGGGACCCACCAACAGGCCTCCAGAACCTGTTTGAAAAGGGCTGCTGGTACCCTGTAGGTCTGTCAGGTGCCCCGCCAGCCCACCGGGGACTCGCGTGGGGCTGTGTTATGAACCCTGTTTGTAAAAAAGGATAAATCTTGTATTTATGGGGGGGCACATGGGGTGGGTAATGTATTTAATATATTGAATGATGTTTATTGTGGGTCACTGTATTGTTTTTATTGTGGGTACTGGGGGTGGATGGGGGGTTCCCCAACAGTATGTGGGTAGGCCTCCCTTGTGGGTAGTGGGTGTGGGTGGTTAGGCCTCACGGGGTGGGGGGTTAGTGTGGGAGGTTATGTAGGCGTCCCGAGTGGTGGGTGAAGGTGGGTTAACCCCTTAATGACTGTAGAGGTTATTAACCTCTATGGTGATTAAGGGGTTAGAGGACATTACATTGGATGTTTTCATTCTTGTGTCTGTTTTGCAGCAGCGTAGGGGGCATGGGCAGGATGAAGAGGAGGATGACCTTCATCGTGGCAGCCGGACATGGGTGGTGAGTACTATATATATTTAATGTATTTATTGTTGTTTTTGTATTTCAAATACACAGTGGGTGTATGTTGTTTATTGCTATGTTTATTGGGGGCAAATGTCCCCAATAAACATGCTATTCTGCCTTAACCCCTTCATTTCCTTAGCGGCTATACGCTATGGTAATGAAGCAGCATTTCTGTATTTTTAATAATATTGTGCGGAAGCAGGGGGTCCCCTGAGCTGAACCGCATAGATTTGTAGCTCAGAGACCCCCTGCTTCCCGAGTTACAGGCCCTGGTTTGGGGCACCGGTGCCAGTGTCGCCGCCATATTTATAGCGGACACGGCGCGAATGGGGTGCTATAAAGATGGCGGCGACACTGCCACCCGATGACACATTTCGGGGCCTGTAACTCAGGAAGCAGGGGGTCCCTGGTCCACAAAGCAACGCGGTTCAGATAAGGGTACCCCCTGCTCACTGTACACTAATATTAAAAATACATTCATGCTGCTTCGTTACTGTAGCAGATAGCCGCAAAGGTAAGGAACGAGTCTTTATTGATATGTGTGTTTTACTTATAGTGTAGATGTGCAGAGGGTCTCCTGAGCTGAACCGCTTTGGTTTTAGGTCTGGGGACCCCCTGCTTCCCGAGATACAGGCCCCTTTAGGGGGTGCCGGTATCCCTCTGCTTTGTTTACATTCCGCAGTCACGTGATAGGGACCTTTAAATGCAGAGGGATACCGGCACCTCATAAAGGGGCCTGTATCTCGGGAAGCAGGGGGTCCCAGGACCTGAAACCAATGCGGTTAAGCTCCGGAGACCCCCTGCACATGTACACTATCAGTAAAAGTTGTTTATAAATACTTTATTTTTTGCCGATGTTTGCGCTGAGAGAGAGGCTTGTCTCTCTCTGCTGCAAACATCTACCGGCAGAAAAGGCCTATCGGAAGGCTTATCGGGAGCCAGGCTGTATCGTCACAGGCTCATCGGCAGTTTTGCTTTCGCAGTGATTCGGCAGGGATTGGCATGGATTCGGCCCTGTCACGGTTGTGCTCGCCACAAACCTGGGTCGGACCGCGTGGCTGAGGTAGGGTTGTAAAAGCACCGACCTTAGACTGCGCAGGCTGATCCGGATTGCGCAGTTCGTAGTCATACGTAGCAGGATCAGGATAGGAGAAGACAGCATCGTCGGTGGACACGCCAGTGTCAGGACAGGAGACGTCAGGATAAACATTGTCCAAGCAGGAGTTCGGCAACAGGTAGTCAGGAAAGCCCCGCTTCAGCTTAGGAGCGCGGGCGTGGCCTCTGCGCGTGCGGCGACCATGGCCCATGGTACTGGTCTCAGGAGGTGGTAGACAGACCAGAGTAGCACACCGCCTAGCTGCACGGGTAAACCAGTGCTACAGTGCAAGAGTCCTGAGCGGGCTAGGGAATCCTCCGTTACAGCGCAGGAACCAGGACACAGCCTCTCTATATTAGGGAAAGAGTAGGCCCCAGGAACCAGGAAGCTGAAGATACACAGGGAAACATCCGCTTCAGTGCAGGAAACCAGGAGGCTGAAGGACGCAGGGGAAACCTCCGCTTCAGTGCAGGAAACCAGGAAGCTGAAGGATGCAGGGGAAACCTCCGCTTCAGCACAGGAGAACAGGAAGCTGAAGGAGGCAAGGGAAACCTCCACTTCAGCACAGGAGAAAGGAAGCTGAAGGACGCAGGGGAAACCTTCGCTTCAGCACAGGAGAAAGGAACCTGAAGGACGCAGGGGAAACCTCCGCCTCAGCACAGGAGAACAAGCGGAAGCTTGTGGCAGAACAGAAGTGACATCCAGTAAGGACTATGCTCGGCAGGGAACATTGTGGGAAAGCAGTACTTAAAGGCCAGCGGGCCAATCCCCGGAGGGGGGTGTGAAGGTACTGTTCCAATGAGTGAATGCAAGTCTAGGTTGCAGTGATAGGCAGCACAGCTGCAGTAAATACCAGAGGGAGTGTGTGGCAGTATTGCTTTGGTGAGTGAATCCAGGCTGCAGTAAATATCAGAGGGAATGTGTGGCAGTATTGCTTTGGTGAGTGAATCCAGGCTGCAGTAAATAACAGGAGAAGTGTTCCAGGACTGCACCTGTCTGCAAGGTGAGGCAAACCGTAAACCGCAGAGCGGATTCCTTACATTACCCCCCCCCCCCTTCACGCGAGACCTCCGGGCGAAGAGGACCACCCATAGAGTTGGGAAACCAGGAATTGTTCCTGAACCGTCTAGAATTGGGGGCAGAGTCGTGGTCCAGAGACTTGTGGTTACTCCTTAGTGTACCCCCACCCCCCGGTGAGAACTGCGGCCAGACAGGTCCATCCATGGGTCTCGAGGACATCGAGTTGTTCCTAAAGTTTTTTAGGTGGGAAAGGGATCCGTAAACGAGCAGTTCCTTGGTGAGTACTGTTCTAGGACATGAGAGTGGTGGAAGAGACATCATTGTTACGTGGCTTGCCCCGCAAAATGTCTTGGAAATCCAGGGTTGTGAAGAACCAGAGGGTTCCAGAGCAGAAACGGCAGAAGAACCCCCACTGGAAGCCCAGTCTTTAATAAAGGAACCGGAATCTAGGATAAGCGGCCCTGATAGTTGATCGAATACGCCAGGAGGAACTTCGGAACAGAAAAAGTCTTGGCTGACCACTGCATGTTGGAATTTGCGAGGGATTTTTCCTCTAGAAGTCTCCCAGGTAATGGTTAGTAAGGGTATAGGCTGGGTGGAAGCATCTCCCGGTATTGGTATGGAAGGTGACAAGGCAAGCAGTAAACCAGGCATAGAGACCGAAATCTTGGGATACGTACAGAGTATTTCCAACTGAGAGGAAATAACAGGGGCAACCGAAAATTCCGAGGGAAAAAATCATGGTTTAGCAGGAGCAGAGAAGCAAACAACAGTAGAGCTCTCCAATACTGGGAAATCCTCAGTGGGAGATAGTATTGTCAGGGAATCAGGAATAGTCTTTGGGATCTTCATATCAGTAGCTTGAGAAAAAGGCAGAGCCCGGGTAGTGGCGGGAGGGAAGCTAACATCAGAAGCTGAAGTCTGTACCTCAGTGACAGGGACCTGAGAGCCAACAAGCAGCAAGTATGAACTATGAAAACTCTTAATGAAAGGCACCTTAGGAGTACAAGGAGTCTTTTCCGAAACTGCAAGGGCCCTAACCATAGGGGTACCTACCCTGACTAAAACATGGATAGGTGTGTTTTCTAGTGCAAAATTTCTGATCACAGGACTCCTAACCGGTAGTGAGGGTGTCTGGGTTTGATTAGTGAAAAAATCAGATGTATTGATAAGTGACCTAGAATCAATTACTGAGGATCTAGATTTGCTGGACATGTGAGAAAAAATACCCTTTAAGACAGGAGCTTTAATTTCTTCCCAGAGTAACCCAATGTTTGCTGGGGCATATTTAGACACAGTACTGAGGGACTGAGTTTCAGCAAAGGCAGGACAGTTAAATAGCTCAGATTTAAACCCCAGGACTTGTAATATAGGCATGATGGTCTCAGACAGTACTAAGGGAGTTACCACAGATATGCTGATCCCTGGAGAATTAGCCTGGACAGAGAAATCAGGGGAAGCCCCAGCCATGATAACCATTGTAGGAAGAGATTCAGAATCTGAAGGAGAGTCATTACCTCTCAGAGTCTCAAAACCAGTAAGACACAATTCAGCGAAAAGGGCAACAGTGTGCAGGCTTTTTACTAATCTATATGAAAAAGCGTCACTTTTGAGAGAAAACCGTGTGTCAGCAAACATTCCTGGGAACACAACATGAACACCAGGAGGGACATACAGACTACTGTATGCTGTTAACCCTAAGCTTAAAGAAGAGGAGAACTCAGACAGTACACGGGGGTTAATCATAACTGTACTGGTCTCTGAAGTAGGTATTTGGTAAGGAATGTCTGGGAAACCAGAAATGACTACAGATTCCATAATGTGGGGACTATGCGCTGAAGCAGGGATCACCGCTCTCTGGGCGACAGGCTGGTTCAGTGAAATACCCGGGAGAAGGGGCTCTGCGACCAAGCTTAGGGAAAAACCTGACTCCTGAATACATTTAACAGGAACCAGAACTTTAGCCGAAGTCTCCGGAGGCGAAACTGCGGAAACTTGAGCTGAAGCAGGGGATTTATAGCAAAGAATTTCTTACTGCTCCAATGAGTGAATGCAAGTCTAGGTTGCAGTGATAGGCTGCACAGCTGCAGTAAATACCAGAGGGAGTGTGTGGCAGTATTGCTTTGGTGAGTGAATCCAGGATGCAGGAAATATCAGAGGGAGTGTGTGGCAGTATTGCTTTGGTGAGTGAATCCAGGCTGCAGTAAATAACAGGAGAAGTGTTCCAGGACTGCACAGATCTGCAAGGTGAGGCAAACCGTAAACCGCAGAGCGGATTCCTTACAGGCCCTTACTGAATACTGCGAGGGCAAATCGCCAAAAAAAGGGCTATCGGCAACCCTTGCCGAAAAGATTTTAATGGGGCTTACTGCATGAGGCCCTAAATCCTAGACTGCTCTATTGGGTGAATGGTCTGGAGACAAAGGCTATTTCTGTTCTAAGTTAGTAGTAGTCGGGATGCCTAAAGGTGGTTCTCTGGTTAACTGAGTCCCTGGGACCACTGGAGAGGATCCACGATTCTGTCAGCCAAGAGGAGGTGGCGCCCGGTACTGATAGGGAGTATCTTAGGAGGGGTACATGATATACAAAGTGCCTAGATCTCTGTTGGAAGAAGCCCAGAGTACCACTAGCCAGTAGCCAGATCATGGAACCACAGAGTGCTTGCAATGGACTGTAATCATGTGCAGCGTATCGAGATGGAGCTTTTCTAGGCTGGGTACAACCTACTCTTGGTTGACTGCATATCTATGTGCTGTGACAACCCTCGAGGAATGGATTCCTGTCAGAATCGCGGTCACTGCTTTGTCTGTGAAGGGATTGTTCCCAAGATAAAGGCTCCCCTGTCCAGGAATATGCCACATGAGTTACATGAGCTAAATGGCATCTCCCGCCAAGGCTGGAAAGCGCACGTGCTGCTTGCAAACAGACTGCCTGTGAACTTTTTGCAAAGTTTTGCTAGGATCCGGCGCCAAACCAGGACCCCACCCAAGCTACATGACTGGCTCAGCCAGGAGTCAGAGTCACGCCCCATCCATGACTTCAGGTGCCCTCCTCTAATGTCCAACAGAAGGAGGGGATACGCAGACAGCCAATGCCTGAAAACTTTGGAGAACAAGGGAGGTCTCGGATGTATTGAACCACACCCTCTGTCCTTTGGAGCCTGGCGGGTGAAAGGAGTGAGCTACCCATTGCTTTTGTGTCTGTGCTTAGAGAAAAGACTGACTATGTCAAGCGAGATGGAGTTTGTCCACTATCGGCTTCAAGGAGAAATCCTGGTATCCTGGTACCGAAGGTGGAAGGGAAGAGGTACCTCAAATGCCTCTGTCCCAAATGCGACTTCCCAGGTGGTGATCTGGTCTGGTGAGCCACATGTGCTCGCTGCAGAGCACGTTTCCTGAAGCCCAGGAGGATGAGGCCTATAGAATTTGCAGAGAAAAATGTGACCGACCCCAATATCTGTGAGGTCAATGCTGCTAAAGAGCAATCTACCTCAACCATGGAGGCTTCAGAGGGCCGTGCGCCCTTGACGAGGCCCAAGGGGATACGAGTATCCTGGTGACCACAGAGCAAGCTGAGACAGTGCCAGACCCGGTCCTCGCAGAGGTCCCCACAGTCGGTGAGCCGGAAACCAACCCAAGAGATGTTGGGTAAGAAGGCTGCCTGGGGTGATGAAATACCGTTGTTCTCAGAGACACATAAGTCGGGACTGGCTCTGCAGAATGTCGCTGAGGACTCGTAAATGATCCGGTGTCTTTCCCCTGCAGAGGTGTCCCTGCCCTCCTCCCGTACCATTAGCAGACGGTGTTCGGTGGTGTTCCGACGCAGTGGAGGAACCCAATGGTTCTAATGGCTCCGAAAGACGGAGGAGTCCTGCAACATTAACCACGACCATGAGACCTGAAAGGCAGATGAGCCTACCCTTCGTGGAGGTGTCCAGAGGCTGATCCAGGGATTATCCGGTACCAATGGAGGTACCTTCTGGTCCACGTGGGAGAAGCCGATAAAGACAAAGACAGCACCCCTACGCAACGATTGGATGTCGACGCCCTTCCGGTTCAGGATCTGGACATGTACCAGAACTCCGTTTGACCTGCTGAAGATGATGTCATGCTGTTAGCGACCGCTGGGGCAGATGAGATGACCTTGATTCCCGCTCCTGTGAGTACCGCTTCTACTCGCTTAATGAGAACTACCTTTATTCAGTCCATGTATGAGCGCAGGGCTCGACAAAAAGCAGCAGGTGGCCAAAGAGGAAGATAGGCCTCACGTGTGTCTAGATGTACCAACCCCTACTTTTCTGGTCCAGTTACTGGACTATTTGCGGGTCCATAGGCCCACGCCAGCCCCTACACATTACGTGGTCCACATCACACTTGTGTCGTGTCCGGGTAATGTAGCTTTACGAGACATTGACCGGGACCGGGACAATTTCAAGGCCCATTTACCTTCGATCAGTACGGCTGGTCTCCAAGTGTTTTGCCGCCCTTCTTTTACCGGGACTGTTGAATGGGATCCTACCCAGGGAACGCCTTCTTTCAGGATCTCCCAGGGTGGGGTACCGCCTTGGGAAGTTGATCAGACTGCACGAGAATGGTATTCTAAAAAGAGATGCCTGCGGGCCTCTAAGACTCTTATTCCCTCTTCAGATTGGAATGACTGGTCTTATAGGAATGAGATGTTAAAAGATGATAAATGTGGTGAGGAAGATGTATGTAGCATAAATATTGGGTTCAGCCATTATGTTATGTCGTGGTTTTGGATGTTTCTTGGTTCTCTAGCACCACATCAAACACAGGGTCAGCTGTAGTAATGCCAGCCGGGTCCTTACACTGGTGGCAACCTTGATTTTGGGGGTATGTGCCATTCATGGATCACACTAGGCTCCTACTAGAGACCAGGGATATGGTAGACCATTGGTGGGCCGAGGGAAAGTTCAACCCCGAGAAGTCCACAGAAGTCATGAGACACTGGGAGCGAGAGATTTGTCTGGGTATAATAAAGCCTTTGGGTGAAACCCTAGATAATTACGATCCCCCGGTTTAAGATCCGTTGTTCAGGGTTCAGCCAGGCCAGGCTGAGGGTCATTGGCTAACTAAAATTAGCCGAGCCGAGAGACACGTGGTCCAGAAGTACCGGAACTCACACAGGGTCGAGTACCCATATGTTCTGGAGCCATTGATGAGAGAAATTGAGGAAAACCAAAAGAGATGGCTAATAGAGGCCATTAGGGTATATGTCATGGAGCATAGTAGGAGCACCTTTCATAATGCGGAGGCACGGGTGGCCTACTAGGTCAGAGTATTTAAGGTCGGGAGGTCAGTGTACATAGACCACGTGAAGTACGTTTCTGATCGGCATCCAAAAAGGGTGTTCTCCATTACGGTAACTGATGACTCAGGAGCCTTAGTTAGGAAACCGGATCCTGAGCATTACTATTAATTAAAGAGTTCTCCATGTTGGGAGAGAATTTTATATGCACATACAGACACGTTGGGAATTATATGCCAATTAAACTTATGTGCTTTGTGTTCCCCACTATCACCGGCGGATGAATCAGCCCTCCTGTTGCCAGCAGGTATATGCACCATACACCATGGTAATGGCCAAATCTTCCACCGGGTGGGCGAAACACCGTTACATACTTTTTACCCAAGGGTATACACTAATGAGTGTGCTTTTCTAACAATTTTTTAAAGACTGCCCATTTATCTTCAATATTTTTCCCTGCAAAAGCATCATCCCAATGTATTACTTGTAGATTAGTCCTCAGTTTATTAAAATCTGCCTTTCTAAAGTTTACGATCTTTGTTGGACCCACGTAATGTGTTTTTTGATCATTTATTTAAAATGAGACGATGTTATGATCACTGTTACCCAAATGTTCCAGGACTTGAATATTTGCTATTACTTCTACATTGTTTGATATTACCAAATCCAGTATTGCCCCTCTCCTGGTTGGTTCCTCAATAATTTGGGTCATATAATTGTCTTTAAGCACCCCCAAAAACCTGTTTCCTTTTGTTGTAATGCTAATTTCATTTCCCCAGTCTATGTCTGGATTGTTAAAATAACCCATTACGCAAATATGACCTAGTTTTGATGCCTTCTCCATTTGCAAAATTATTTTAGCATCCGCAATCTCACAGATATTTGGTGGTTTATAGCATATCCCTACAAACATTTTCTTTATAATTTTACCTCCACTGCTAATTTCTATTCACAAGGTCTCTATATTTTTATCATTCCCTTCATAAACATCTTCCCTTATAAAAGGTTTTAGATCCGGATTAACATATAAACCGAAAAAGGGAATAACCCTCTAAATTAACTGCCCAGTCATGAGTTTCATCCCACCATGTTTCAGTAATGCCTATGATATCATACTGCTTCCTTTTAGCTAATAATTCAAGCTCACCAATTTTATCTGTCAGGCTTCTTGCATTAGCAAGCATGCATTTAAGGTTTTTTTCAGCCTGTACTAGGTATTGTCTTCTCTGCTCCTTCCTTTCTGCTCCAACTTGGGTTAGTCTTTAGAAGTTTTCTAGTATTATCTGTATTTACTATGAGTGCCTTGCTGCTTGTCAAACTTGCACTTGCCCTTATTCTACCTCCATAACCCATTGTTTCCTCATCTATCCTATTTAGTTTGTTATCTGTTTCATTCCCCCCTCCATCCTAGTTTAAAATCTCCTCCAACATTTTTAGCATTCTCCCCCATAGCACAGAAGATCCCTCTTCATTGAGGTGCAATCCATCCCTAGAATAAAGATGGCACCTCTCAGAAAAGATGGCACATGCTCTAAAAACCCCAAACCCTCCTTCCTACACCACTTTCTTAGCCATGTATTAACCTCCTTAATCTATGACTGTCTCCCTGTGGTAGCGCATGGCACTGGTAGTATTTCAGAAAATACTACTGTACCTTGTAGGTCCTTGCCTTAAGCTTTTGGCCTAGATCTCTGAAATCATTTTTCACTAACTTTGTCATTGGTGCCAACATGTACCAAGACTGCGGGGTCAATCCCAGCCCCTCCCAACAATCTATCTACCATATCCACAATGTGGCGAATCTGAGCACCCGGGAGACAAACTGTTCGGTTCATGCGGTCACGGCAACAGATTGCCCTATCTAGTCCCCTACCACACAATCTTTCTTGGTATCTGAGCATCTTGAGTCCTCTCTGTGCTGGAGCAACTATTCTCCTGGTTGCTAGAGGAATCAGTCTCCCCCAGCCTTGCCATTTCTGCCCTGACAATCCCAATATCTTCACTCAACATGGCAAATCTATTGGGATGGGTCAGCTCAGAACTAAACATATTCTAAAAACATCAAAGGGTGTGCTGCGCTAATCAAGCTAACTAAAACTGTATAAATGTATATAAATGTGACAGTGCACACAAATACAAACAATAAATTATTGCATAATTCCACCATGTGCCAAACATAGGTAACTAAGACTACCCTAGCCAGATAGAATAATGCAAGAAAAAGTGTTACCAAACGGCTCCAGTGAAATACAAATAAACACAATATAAAGTGTTAATAAGACACCCATAAATAGGGGGCTATGCACTAAGCTCTGAGCTTTCGCGCCGGCCTGAAAAAAATTAGCACGTCCGATAAAAAATGAAGCCGGCTGCACGATTCACTAAGGCCCTCAGCCCATTTTTTATCGGACGTGCCCAAAACTGGCTTATCGTGCGTGCAATGTATTTCCCCCCTGCTATCGCACTTAACGTTCCTGTACGCTAGCTGATTGAAAAAAAAGCCGCTTGTAACATTTGCATGGAGATTTGCCATCACAGGCGATCGTACAATAAATGCTTCATTTGCCTTTAAGATGATGTCACGATGCCGGCGTCACATGGTATTTCAGCCAATCAGATTTTGGGAACCAATTCCACACTCTGATTGGCTGAAATACCATGTGACGCTGGCCATCTTTGATTTCGTGACGTCATCTTAAAGGCAAATGAAGCACAGCCATTCTGATTGGCTGGCATCATTCCCTTTAAGTGACGTTATGTAAAAAAAAAAAATTAAAGTCGGAACATGGTTTGAACAGCCAATCAGTTGGCTGTTAACCATTGTGAGGCTAAATGTGACGTCACAAGCCCTATTTAAGGCCGTGAAACCTCATTTGAGCCCAAGAAGCCGACGAGACAGCATTGGCTGGGATTTAACATGGGGTATTTTGGATTGACAGATGAAGAAAGAAGATAAAGAAGATCACGAAATGGTGACAGATGAAGATAGAAGAAGGTGATTAAAGAAAGAAAAAAGAAGATTGGGGTACCTGATCCGGATCTTCATGGCGGATGGCATCGGATGCTGTTGGAGGCCTTCAAGGTACGTGAGCTTCCTGCTACCCCGGGAGTCGGAGGGCCACCGCTTCTAATGGTAAGTAATATATTGAATGTTTGTAAATGTGTTTTTTTACAGGTTTTTTCATTGGCTGTGATTGTTGATTTTTTGGGGGATGCACATTGACTGATAATATATTAATCTGTACCACTTTAGGGTACAGATTAATACATTATTATGACAATATTTGGGGGGCATTTCTGGCTTGGTATTGCTGTTGGTTTTTTAATTTCAGTTTCTTATGTGGATGTAATTGTTTGTATTTTTCCTGCTTTATGTAATAAAATGTTTGCGATTGGTGTTCGTTTGTAGTTAATGTTGTATTATGTTGGCTAATGCGTTTTATGGTTCTTTCAGAGATTGTTTGAATGTATTTATTTGTCTTTTAATGTTTACATTCATTAATGGTGTTGTAATTTATTGGTTTGATTGGTTAGTGTTACTATTCATTTTGAGTTGGTTTAGGAATTAATTGGTTTCATTGGTTAATGGTTTAATTAAATAATTGTTGATGTTGTTACTGCTTGTATTCACTGGATTAGCTGGCTGCTGTTTTTATTGACTTTATTTAGGTATGCTAATGCAGTGTTTAATAATGCGCAAATAATCTATTATCCATGTCTGGATAATAGTAATTTTGCACATTATTGTACTGTATGTGTTAGGGGGGTGTATTTAGTTAGAAATATTGTTTAGTATTTTTGTTGGCACAACATTGGTACCGCAGGCCCGCGGGTACCCCGGGACTCCCGTGGGGACCCTGGGACGGCCGCAGGGTCAGCCGGGGACACCCGCGTGCCCGCCGGCCTGTTGTATTGGTTTTGCGCCTGCAAAAAGGTAAACAAAGAATTTTTTCTAAGTCCAGCTTTTTATCACCTGCCTTTAGCTGGTGAGCTTTATTCAGCGCAACTTTCACGTAGGATCAGTTTGCGTTGCTTAGTGAATCCCGCAGAAGGGCAGGATTCAACACAAACAGCTGATCGTACGATTAAAATTGGACTTTGAAAAAATTTCAAGAACAAAGCCAGTTTTAGAGCGCAAAGTGCCTGTTTGCACGGCTTAGTGCATAGCGCTCGGTGGAACTTCACGTTCTAAAAGCACTTTGCGCTCTTAAAACGACTTATCACTGCTTAGTGCATAGCCCCTATAGTGTCCGATACTACCAGAAAGTCCTTAGTAGAAATAACAGTTAAGTCCAACCATATGATGACTCCAAAGATGATCAATTCGGGGGATGCCGCATATGTGGAAAGAAAAAACAAAACAATATAGTGCAACACTGTTGGTGGACCAGACAGATGAGCAAATGAAAATGGATAGTTAAACCCCAGAGGAAAACACTAATGCAAGAGGTTGTATAACATTTGGTATATACATTTAGAATTTGTTTTTCTAAATGCATTGTGGAAAATCTTCAAACGTTTCTCCATCTCAATCCATGCATGTGCTTGGTCAAATCTTTTAATCTGATTAGCATCCCTTATCATGGGATACACTGTGGTTAGAACAGGAATATGGTACGATTTTCATGCATATCACTTGACATGTGCAGAAACAAACTGTACAGTGCAGTACCTTACCTCACACGTCCAAAGGTCCAACCCAAACCGCATTTCATTAGACTGATGCAAGACTCAGACACCAGAATATCATGCTTGTAATGCAGAATATTCCCCACCTCTGCAGCAGATCGTTCATCATTTTCCTTGCCGATCTCATCCAGCAGCCGAATCACATCAATGTAAAAAGAAAAATTTAGGAAGACGAAAAAGAATACAGAGGTATACTTTACAGTGCGTAATAGATATAAATCACATGAGAAGAACAACTGTATACAGTAGTGTACTTACTCAGTTCTAATCCTGCGGACCATCCAACAAACATTTGTCTTCCCTTGGACATGATACCTAATGCACTGTACAATAGTGTCACTTGGATGTCCCATTGCCACAGCCAGTTGCTATTCAGAATGTACTACTAACTGTAGAATGCAGCTTTATGTAGGTTATATACAGGTAAGTGTGCGGTAGCAGTAAAGCTAAAGGTATTGTCCTACTTTTTACACTTTGTTACCTAGAAATACAATTACCAACTCAGCCCTATGCAACATTAACACCTTGTATTGAATGTTATCCCAGTCAACAAGTAGTTAGCAACTATTAACACCTTAACAGAGTCAACATCATCTGTACTGTATATAAAGTCACACAGAAATTGGATTGTCATACTCAAAGATAAAAAAGGTTGATCTTGATCAGAAATCTCCTGCTGCATATTTTTTCTCACATTTCAACGATGGATCAATCCAGCTTCTACTGACACAAGAACCGGCTTAGTGCTGTACAACTTACAACACTAAGGACCTTAGAAGACGTAGGATACTTTGCCGATAATACAAGATGACCCGTGACCCCTAAAAAAACTCGGGGAAGAAGAAAAAGAAGAAGAAGAAGCCTTATTCAGGGATATCGTGGCATTGTAAAGTGTTTTCAGATAATTGTGATGCTGCTATACCTTGCACATATGTGACTAGACCTACCACTGATCATACGCAGGCACCTGAGCAGGAGCAGAAACTGCCCTTAATGGACACAAAAATCAACTTTATTTTAAAGAGATGGACCATATTGCGAATCACATGGATGCCATTAATTGGCTTATGGATAGACTACGGCAAGAGAAACAACATCTGGAGGAAACCCCTTCTCCTCCGCGCCCCCTCCTCCATGTGCCTTCAAACAATACTGAGATGGTGAGAATGCCATACAGCCCAAACATACCACCCTGCTCATTCAGTGATGATTGCATTGTTCCTATGACCCCCCCATACCACTGAGACTGATCCACAAGAAAGTGGCATCCCGGAGAACTACCCTGTTTGCCAAATCACACCTGTGGTGTCTGAACCACGGAGGCATATATGCACCTGTATCCCCATCCATCTGGTTCCAGTAGATGACATCCATCTTTCACTAATACCAAGGGAATCTTTACAAATATATGGTACACAATGTAGGGGAAAGCCAAAGCGATGTGCACAATACATATTGCAACATCATGTGCCTTTTCAACGTTATGCAGAGCGGGACACAAGTTTGACGGCTCTCATGGTAAGAAGGCTATACCAAACAATTTGATGAGAGCTATTTTAGATGAACTTGGGAAGCAGCATCAATACACTACTGGAGAATTCAAGAATATGAAAGACACAATTAATATACTTTTACAGCATCAGAGGACTGTGGGTTGGAGTAAACAGTGAACGAAAATGACTAATAAAAACATTTTATTTATTATCAAATACAGTTTTTTGTTTAATTTAGCATTGGCATTTGGCAGCCATGGATTAGCTGCGGTGATGGGGCTGCGACATGCAAATAAATGCTGGAGAAATGCACTTTGTTTCGCTTTGTCATGGAAACAGTAAGCTTTGCTACATCTATACAGTACGTACTGTACATAACATAATTATAGAACCTTAACTATAAATACCAATGGGACAGTGGTAATAAAATTGAAGGGAAAAAAAACATTCGCCTTGCATACAATCTTTAGTATTAATGAGTTATACTAAATCATAATGCTTTTATTTATTTTTTTACTGATGGTGCAGGTCAGAAATAGTTATGACTTTGTTATAATGCACCTTCATATTACGCCAAATTGAGTTATTGATGTAGAATAATATTTATTTGGTTCGAAATGTATCGTCCTATTAAGAATATCTCTATTCTGCAGTATATCATTTTAAAGCAAATCCCGAACATGAAATGTTATTTTAATAGCAAATGCTAAGAAAATGTTATGAATCCAGGCTCATGCACAATAACCTTTTAAAGAATTAGAATATTCCTTCACCCTTTTACTAATAATAGACAATGTGTGGCTGATATCTCAGGTAAGTGAAGCAGAACAGTCAAGGTGAAACCTCTCCCTTCCATGAGCTCATCCACCAACCATGATTGAGACCAGATGGTATTTTGCAAGGGAGGTTGCTGTGGGTAACTAGGGTTTGTGAAATGAAACTTCTTTACTGGCACCTACAGAGTTTTGATAGGAAAAATCACTAGTGTTGTAACGAAAATCCATGGCAGAAGTGACGTCATACTACTGGTGGACGCGCACCCCCAACCATGCACATACCTCAAAGTGCATATCTCAATGTTCCAGGCCGCACAAAGGTTGTAGGCAGCACATGGGCAGAAGAGGAAAATGTAGGCTGTGCCGCTCATGCGCAGTAGCGGCTGTCGCACATGTACAGAAGCAGCCAGTGCATATGAACATGCGCAGAAATGGAAGCACTGCCGCGTGCATGCACAGAAACACCCGGCGCAACTTGCACAAGTGGAAAACGGCTGGCACCACCTGCACATGCGCAGAAGCGGCCGGGCAGCCTGCACATGCAAAGAAGCAGTCCCCTCACGCATGCGCAGAAAATAGAAGATCTGGAGTGGGGAAAGCAAAACCCGAGAAGGTACAAGACACACACACACACACACACACACAGATTTCCAGCTTCTAGGACTATGCATGACATCTTCTAATCTGAATCAAATGAAAAAACATAATACATTTCAAGTAGTCAGTCTAAAGAAATTCAAAAGTGCACAGAAAAAAACCGGGGTGTGTGCCGAGCACGCACGTTCTAAGTGAAACTTGTTTGTGTTTTGTCACTGAAATTGTATTTTACTTTTGATGTTTTTAATTGAATGAAAACTTTTGAGAGTATAATTACAATTTCAGTGACAAAACACAAAGAAGTTTTACTTAAAATGCGCGTGCTAACCACACACACCTTTTTTTAATGATGATGAGCTGATAGTTAAATGAGTATCAGAGTCAGGAGAAAGGGCAGAGTGAGTGACACTAAGGTCATAAACCTTACCTTAGAGTCTACACACCGGTGACACTTACTCTGATCATAGTCCAGTTACTGTGACTTGTAGCCTTGTCTTGCTTTAGGCAGGTAACCCTGACCTCAGTTCACTTGTATGTGGCACTTCCAGTGGTGAGAAGCACACTGCTGATGTCAGTACATTACCAACATAAGATTACATGCATAAGAAATCAAACTACAGGAGGAGTGATAGCATGACTTGACAGCCCAAAGTGTGATACTAATGCAAAATACGTAATGCTTGAACATATTTCAGTTAGAGATGGGCGAATACAAATCCGCTTCTCAGATTTTCACTGATGTAACCCCAAAAATCAGTGTAAAATTTGGGCGGGTTCAATCCCCACTTATTCATCAAAAACTGCCATTGGAAATAATCCATGTATGGATTTGTATAATCTAATCCGTGGATGCAGCAATCTGTTCATGGATTCGTAACAATCCGCCAATGGATTGCTGAATCTGCAGAATGGATTCTACAAATTCATCTACAGGTTGCGGAATCTGCACAGTATATTGGTAACAATAAAACAAAATCTGCAAAACGCGAATCTCCCTTTTTCAGATTGATCCGCTGGACTCCGTGGACCAAAAGAACTGGCTGATCCTCTGTGGACCAAATCCACCAAAAAATGTGCATGTCTCTAATTGCAGTACTGCAAACATACTTTAGTGAGCACAACCCTAAGAAGACTATTATTTGTTTTGTTGACGTTATGAGTTTTGGATTTATTTTACCATGCGAAGGAAAGCTTAAATGCAAAAATGACTATTTGGCTTTGAAGTAGAAGGTATCTCTTTTGAATGCATTGACAAAAACATTTACCCAGTCAACTTTTTATACAATTTTCCGTGGCTTTGTACCATCCATGTACTTGTTACTTCTATAGCCTGCAGAAATCTATTGAAATTTTGAGATGCTAACCATATATTTAGCAATGGTTGGCATGAAACATATTTCTTTAGAAAAAAGTTTGAAGGGCCTTCTGTGACTGAAGGGCTGAAGAAATCCCTCAAAAAACAAGAACACATTTTGCCATTATTACTTAATTTGCCTGGCTGATAGAAAACACGGAATGCCTGCTTACTCTACAAAGTCCCTGAGAAAGACACACAGACCAACATTTGTTATACTACTCACCATGCACTTTGAAACACTGCCCACTATTCAATGCTATTAGACAAAATCTAAATTAATTAGCAAGGCAGAATTAAGTCTGTGTCTCCATTCTGAAGCACATTCATAGTGTGTTTTGTTTCTTCACTGTCAGAGCTGCCTTTGCTTCAGTGCAGCTGCCAAAACCGGTCCTTGTAAATGCATTAATTAGAGCTCTTTATCACAGCTAACAGATGGGACAAGACTTATCTTCTCAGACAATGAATGGGAGCTTTCTGCCTGAAACAAGAAGCTGCAGATACTGAACATATTGTTTATGGCTTTCGTTTTCACAGATAGGTGGCAAATACTGTATTAAAGGAGCCTGAATCCCTTTATTTACCCATCTGCCATTTCATTATTTCCCCTCGTTTTCCAGTTCTAAAGCCTACATGTTGCATGATAAACTTTTGAGTTTACTGTAAATAAATCTGTTAAAATAAAAGCCTTCAGCTTTACAAAGAATTTCCTAAGTTCGATATTTTGTGTGAAAAGTTAGAAAATTGGCTAACAGAAAAAAACTACTCACATCAAACCTGATCAAACTTGTACTGAAGCTTTCACTTCATGTATTCTTTTTTATTCCTTATTATAGTGGTACCAAATAAATATGGTAATTATTAGCACAGAATAGAAGTGTGATGTAGGCATAAAGAACTCTTACGGAATTTCTTGAGTGCTGTATGAACCTACTGTATATTGAATTGCCATTTTGTACCACGTACTGTAGATAAAAATAATGCCCACGTTATTATGCACAACATTTTGAAACTGTAAAACATCTCCCCCTAAGGTAGCATTGTCTTTCTTTTTTGCGACCTTAATTTTATAATGTACATCAAGAAGTCTATTTATTATTTTCCTGTTTTTCAAATAACACTTTGTTGTGGCTGTTGTAACGATCCAGAGATTTATTCTGTAGCATCAAATGGCATGCACACAGTTGATCATTTTAATTATTAATAATATAATAATGATATTGCATAGAATTTTGCAGGTACAATGAGTCTTTGCTTACAAACTCATTTTGATATCTGTTCAAAAGGTCCTTTGCTCAGACATGCTCGAAATGGATGCCCCACAAACCATTGGGCCACCATTGTTAAGAAGCTGATTTGAAGTTCTGTATGCTTGACATTTCCTTGACTTTGTCATCAGGACTAATTAAATCACCAGTGTGGACCAAATACACATATTAAATACATATACAGTATACTAACCAGTTCAATCAAATTTAGTTCTTTATCACTTTGCAAGATAGAAGTTCCACTCCTGTCCCAGAAAAATGCAACAATAAGGCAGCATTTCCCCCAAATTGTAATTAATACTTTTTCTCAGAATCTGAAAAGGGCAGTTCCTTCGAAGTATACCTTTGGATTTGCAAGTGAACTAAGGGGGGGAAAAATCAAGCTGTCTGCATGTGTCAATCAATAGCAAGCTGTGTTATCACAGCTTTCTATTTTCCATGGTAAGGCTGACACGGGCACAATATTAATTTCGTTAAAAAAAGAAAAAACTGGAGGCGCATGCGCGACGGCAAGGAGCATGGTCGCATAGGTTAAGAGCTCCGAGCCTCGCTTGATGAAAAAGACAGCAGAAACCTAATAATAAACACCCATCCAACGGAAAGTTTCATTAAACAATCCCCACATAGTCCCGTGATGTCCAGAAAAACCCCCAAAGTAGCCAAAAAGAAAGGACTACCGGAGTATTTCGGCCGTGCAGGGATGAGCGGAGCGGGGGGAGAAAAGGCGCCGCATTCAAATGCCGGTTCAGAGACTGAGCCGGACGGCGAAGGAGAAGAGCGGGACAACCCGACAATGCGGCCAGTCAGGCAGTGTGACTTAGACAAACTGTATGATAATTTAAAAACACTGCTACAGGCGGAACTCAAGGATCTCAAGAAAGAGGTGTCTGGTCTGGGGGAAAGGACAAACACCCTGGAGAACAAAATGGACCAATCGATCAGGGCTATAAAGAGGCAGGATCAGAAATACACAGGGCTACAGGATCAAATAAACGAACTGCGGGAGCGCCAGGACGACTCGGAAAACAGGGACAGGCGCAATAACCTCCGGATTAGAGGGGTCCCTGAATCTGTTCTGGACAGCGAAGAATTTATCTCAAAATGGCTGGAGACCCTGCTCCCTGATACCCCAAAAGAATACCTGGCGCTCGATAGGTGCCACAGAGCCCTGAGAGCCAAACCACTAATGCATGAACAACCCAGGGACATTGTACTCAGGCTCCATTACTACCGCACGAAAGAGGCTGTTATACATAAAACAAGTCCCCTACCTGTGGTGGAACACGAGGGAGTTCGAATGTCCATTTTTCAGGACCTGTCCCCGGAGACGCTGGCCCGCCGCAGAGCCCTGGAACCAATTACAAAAATCCTAAGAGAGAAGGGGATAAGGTACAGGTGGACCTTTCCCTTCGGCCTGCAAGTAGCAAGAGGAGGCAAAGCGTTCACCCTCCGAGGGCCAGAGGAGGGGCCAGCCTTCCTCCACAAGTTGGGCCTAGGAGAAGCCCCTACAGCCGTGGACACAACTAACCCACTCCCGGAACCAGTGTGGGAGCAGCGCGCAAGAACCCCCAGGGAACAGAGGGATGCAGTCCCGGCTTAAAACTCCAGCAAAACAAATCAAAATAAAGTTGTTCCAATCGTTGATGGACTTTCATTAAGTTAATTGAAAACGTACCCCAGGCCCCGGTGAATCGATCCTACAAGTCGGATCCCATCCCCTGTGAAGAATGATCAGAACCCCTAAGCCTCAACAGCAGACGGGCCACGACCTTCCAGCACGCACTAAAGAGGAAATCAGTGTGATCAAATTCGCGGCCTACCTTGTCTGTGGTGGCGCAGACACCTCCGATGGTGGGAATCCACGGTGAGCTGCAGGAGCAGGAAGGGAGAGTAGAGCGGGAAACAGGAGCAGGCGCACGCACCTCCACACTGGTGAGAGTCGAGTCCGAAAATGGCCGCTGCCGTATGCGCGTCACGGAGTGAACCCGAAAGGAGCGGCGCCATCTTAGAGGTGGCGCGGTACCTGCCCCCACAGTCGCAGGCAGAGGACATCACAAGCAGGGACAGCGCCGGACGAAGGCCCCGCTAGGTGGCCTTGAGGCGCCGGTCCGCCTGCTCCGGCGAAGAATAGAAACCCTACCGGCCAGACGCGGGGAAATTTGAATCTTTTGACCACCAGAAGGGGGAGAAGAATAAATAGCGCCGCAACAGCGGAAGGAGCTGAAATGCGGAGGCCACATTAAATATACGCACAGGAGGGGAAAGGCAGGTAGGCTGGGTAGAGTAGAGAGAGTATAGGGGTAGGCTTACGAGGGAGCAATAAGCTTAGAGAAGCATAATATAGAAGTATATTAGCTTAGAGCAAGCAGGAAGGCCAGAAGGTACGTGAAGCAGGGAGAAAGCAAGTAGCAAGGATGGGGAAGATTACCAGCAAGTGTTAGTAAATGAAGGAGAACGAGAGGTGAGGGAGGAAAGAAGTTGATATCATAGCAAAGCAGAAGGGGAAGGGATGTGCAGGTTGGGAGGCAGGAGTGGTGACTGGTAGCTGAGTGCAGGGGGAAGTGAGGAATGGCATAGCAGGTAATGGTTAGAATGAGTGGAAGGGTGGAAATTATAATGAGAGAGAGTGAGGGTGAGGTAGGGGGCGGGAGGGAAGGGAAGGGAAAGTAGGAGATAGGTGATACTAAGCAAAGATAGATATAAGAGGGCGTCCACAGTGGTATGAGTTAAGGGAGGTCGGGCGAGCACTGATAGAGAAAGGGGGAAGTGAGTCCTATGGAGGTTTCGACACCGGACATCATACTAAAACGAGAATGTTGGAGGAGAAGGCCGGGGCAGGCACTAGTTAATAGTTGACAAGTTAGGTTTCGTTTATATAAAACCAAGATGAGCGAGGCAGGGGTGGAGGGAGGCGACCTGCTTCAAAAGTTTGCATGGGCCACGCACTAGAGGGAAGGAGGGTGGTTCTCCTGGGCCCTAGTGAAGTCCTTTGGGTCAAGACTCTTGGGGAGGGTGACCCCCACCCCAAGCCACACTTGGACTGCAGGAAAGGAGTCCAGATACCCAAAGGCGATGATCTCGTCGAGGAGGCATCTTCGCCAAGACGTCGAGAATTCTTTTGTTATAAAGCATGTTGTGTGTTGTTCTTGTCCCCCCCGGTGTCCCCCTTTGTGTGTCCCCCCTTTTGTGTCTCTGTAGGTGAGGAAGAGCGATGCAGCAGCACGAGGATGAGAGGATGCTTCGGAACTGGCCCAGTCACGCCACACAGGAATAGATCTTGGCGGACACGTCGACCCACAAACTTCAATGAGTAAGGAACTCAGGCTAGTATCCCATAACGTTAAAGGGTTTAACAGCCCAGCTAAACGCAGAGTTTCCTTTCGAGATTACAAACGTAAGGGGGCAGAAATTCTATTTCTGCAGAAACACATTTCTCGCAGGGCAACTGCCCCAAGTTCCTTGATAAAGATTATACGACACACCTCATGTCCTCCGCAAAAGTCAAGAAAAGGGGGGTGGCCATACTAATCCATAAACGAATACCATTTGTAACTGACAAGACATTCAAGGATAGGGAAGGTAGATTCCTCATCGTACGGGGAGCAATCCAAGGGTGTCCTATCACACTCGCAACACTATATGCCCCCAATGACACAGCTCCAGATTTCTTTAACACCTTCTTTGTCAAACTCAGCAAAGTGGCCAGAGGTAATATCATAGTTGCAGGGGACCTGAACAGGGCACTACGTGAGGACCTTGACAGATGTTCATCCACTAACGTAACACATAGATCGGACGTACTAACAATTAAAAAAGGTTTACGTGACTGCCAACTACTCGACATATGGAGGGAACAACACCAGAGAGTGAGGGAGTATACCTTTTACTCACACCCACACAACACCTATAGCAGGATTGATTACTTCCTTGTATCCAATAGAATGGTCCCCGGGGTCTTTCGCACCGAGATCCATGATATTTCATGGTCTGACCATGCATCTATCGAGCTGCAATGCACACTAATCCCAGTAGACAGACCTAGAGCGAATTGGAAGTTAAATGAGATCTTGCTGAAAATCCCAACCCTACAGGCGGAAATTGCTGATAAACTCAAACAATATTTCAAGGAGAATGAGGGGAGTGTGGCAACACACTCCACACTGTGGGAGGCCCATAAGGCTACCCTTAGGGGGGTCATTATGAATCCAGCCGCTAAAAGAAAAAGAGAACGAGAGGGAAAGATCCAAAAGATGGAAGAGCAGTTAGCGGAGCTTTCCTCCCTACACAAAATAGATAAGAAGGCCCACACATTGAAGCAAGTACTAGCCACCAAAACCAGTCTTAACCTCCTCCTCTCCACCCAAGCTGAGAAGGAAATGACCTGGTCCCAGCGGAAATTTTATGAAAAAGCTAACAAGCCTGACACACTACTTGCCAATAAGCTAAAAAATAAGCTTCCAAATTATCACATTCACGCAATCCGAAACCGTAAGGGTGACCTTACCTCCATCCCTGGGAAAATTGCCGGGGAATTCAAAAATTACTACGAAACATTATACAATGGAGATAAGGTGACCCACAATCGGAAAACAAGTGAGGCGTTACAGACCTTCTTAAAAGAGGCAAACCTACCAACTTTGGAGAGATGCGACAAGGAGGCACTCCAGTCGGACTTCACGATGGAGGTACTCTCTGGGGTCACCAGGGCCGGATGGCTTTTCAAACTTATATTACAAAAAATACATTAAAATTCTAGCCCCTCATATGTTAAAGCTATTCAACGAAATTTTAGCAGGGGCCTTATTCCCAGCACAAATGCTTCAAGCCTCAATATCGGTGATCCATAAACCCGGAAAGGACCCGGCAGACTGTAAGAGCTAACGGCCCATTTCACTGATAAACTCGGACCTCAAAATATACTCTAAACTTATAGCCAACAGGGTGGGTAGAGTTCTTCCTGGGTTAATCCACACGGATCAGGTAGGGTTTATCGGAGGCAGGCAAGTGGCAGACAACACCAGGAGAATTATTGACCTAATAGATCTGGCACAAAAAGAAAAAATACACTCCATGATGTTAAGTCTGGATGCTGAGAAAGCCTTCGATAGAATAGACTGGCCCTACCTAACAGAAACACTGAGAGCATTTGGCTTTGAAGGACGCCTCCTGCAGGCCATCCTAGCGCTGTATAAAAACCCAACAGCAAAGGTGAGATATCAAGGTTTCCCCTCAGAACAATTCGAAATCAAAAGTGGAACACGACAGGGGTGCCCCTTGGTCGCCACTACTGTTCGCCTTATGCATTGAACCCCTGGCGGCACACATCAGAAATAACCCGGATATCTCTGGGATCTCAGTGGGAGACCAAATGCACAAAGCCGCTCTATACGCGGATGATGTCATTCTCACATTAGCCAAACCTCTCACATCTCTTCCAAACATATTCAATATCCTGGGTAAATTTAACCAAATATGGGGGTTTAAGATCAATCAGTCTAAATCGGAAGCCCTCAATATTAATTTACCAAAAGAAGTCGAAAAGCTGATTGACCTCAATTTTAATTTCAAATGGCAAACCTCCGCTATCAAATATTTAGGGGTTTATCTCACAAGGGATTACAAATCTTTATATAAAGCAAATTTTCCCAAGGTCATTAAGACATTGGGGGAGGATCTCAGGACCTGGATGAAGGGGAGTATCTCATGGATTGGGAGGATACATAGCGTGAAAATGAACCTCCTCCCAAAGATGTTATATCTTTTCCAGAGTCTTCCTATCCCTTTGGTACAGGCGGACATCCTCTCCCTCCAGTCACAAATAATGAAATTTATCTGGAATAAGAAAAACCCAGGAATTGCCAAGGGAATCTTAAAACGCCCTACCATAAGAGGAGGTTTAGCGGTGCCTTGCTTGCAGGCCTATTACAAGAGGATGTTTGAACTGGGGCGCTTCCTAAATTGTGTGGCTAAAAAATGCTACAGCGCCTTAACTATATTAAGAATAATAAAAATATGAATGTGAGGTTGTGTTCGTGGTGTAAAAGAGTATATAGAAATATATACTGGCCCTTTTGTTGATTTTGTGGTTGCCGCTTGACCTTGAAGAAGGGAACCCAGTGTCCTTCTTAACGTGGCAGTGGTAGTATAAAGATGGTCAGCGCAAACCTCATGGACCTCACGATATTGATGAAACCGGATGAAGTTGAATAAAAAAGGAATTAAAAAGGGAATAAAAACACAGTATTAGTGCATCACATCCACATGTGTGGGGGATGGGGGGGGGAGGGGGGGATGGGTGTGGAAGGAGGATACGCTGGAAGGGTTGATGGTGATTTTCCACTATCTAATCAAAGAATACATAAATATATGGATTCAGTGACTCACACGGGCTTGTGTGGTATTTCTCCCTCAACGCAGACTGTAGTGGGTTAATGCAGACTCATATGCTGGAGTCTCAATACACATAAAACTCACACGGCCTAATGTGAGTTCTTGCCCTCAGAGGGTGGTGTCCTGTATGGATGGTGTCTGGTCGTCTCAGCAAAAAATCCCCCAATGGGTGTGGTGTGTGAGTGTCTCCTCTCCCCGTTTCCCAGAAGACCAAAAAGAATATGTGCAAACCAGGGTTAACAATATAACAGGTCTTTATTCGGTAAACAGTGAACACATGAGCATAAAACATGCATACATGTTGTGAAACATAAAAGATATAAAACAATTTATGACACAATGAACTAGACAAATTGAAATAGACAAAAACAAAAAGCACACTCACACTCTATTGCAACTTCTGTTGCCCAGCATCAGCCGCTTGGTTCAATCCTATACGATCTCCTCCTCCGTTGTTGCTCTCACTGGCGCGTCCGGCAGTGGAACCGGAAGAGGGGATCTGCACCGGATGTCCTGCGGTCGGCTGGGTCCCTCTCTCAATGAGCTCCGGCAGGGAACAACGCGTTTCGCAATAAGCTTCGTCAGGTTCCTGCCGGATGCTCATTGTGTGCTGTATATATAGGTGCCCCATTTAAATTGATTGGTAAAACACCTGGCCTAATACAAAGCAGCCCAATTAGGGCAGATTCTCCAATGGCACACTGACCCAAGCTTACGGAGATGGGTAGAGTTGGAGAGGAAATGTTGTGCACCAATTGAAATCCGAAACTTAATCTGGCTACCCAAAGAAGGGGTACGCAAGATGAACATCCCGCTGCAGACCATGGTCAATTCATTAAAAGTTTGGGAGGCCACGAAATTCAGATGTCATTACGACCATACAAACCTTTGATCAAATTAAATCCTCTTAAAATATTCCAAATAATGAATTCTTTAGGTACCTCCAGATTAGAGATTTCTATAATAAAACGCCCATCAGACCGGCACGAACAAATTTTGAGCAGCTGTGTTCCAGAGATACGGACACAAGGGGACTTACATCTAGAATGTACAGGGAAGTAATCTGCCAGAAGACGACCATTGACAATAGACTGGGGTACATGAGACACTGGGAAGAGGACCTAGGTGAGACATTAAAGGACGACGAATGGGACAGGATTATACAGGCGGCTGCAAAAAGCTCAATCTGCACCACATTAAAGGAGAACGCATATAAAGTCCTTATGCGGTGGTATTACACTCCAACCCGCTTAGCTAAATTTGTGAGAGGCTACTCCCCTCTTTGCCCTAAACAATGCGGGGAGGAAGCAGACCTTCGACACATGCTGTGGTCTTGCACAAAGGTGGCCCCTTTTTGGGAACAGATTAGAGATTGGATACAGCGGATACTCGGTTTGGAGATCCCCCTGGACCCGTGGCTGTTTCTGTTGGGTAGGCGGATCCAGGGCATGTCAAATGCGGCGCATAAATTAATTGCGCATTTTGCAACTGCTACAAGGTGCGAGATCGCAGCATTGTGGAAGCAACAAGAAATCCCAATTATCCCTAAGATCAAAAACAGAATTTGGCATGTCTGCCGGATGGAACAATTAACCAGTTTAGTTAATAACTCCGGCACAAAATATCTAAAGGTCTGGGAACCATGGCTGGACCAGGTAAACATTCCAGGAGTGGATGCCGCCACAATTTTGCTCTAATATATATAATATATACAGGTGCGTTCTCCTTTGAGGGCAGATCAGACGACAAGACATAGGGACTTACAGGTAGCAACCTGCCCCATAGGCCTAGAACGGGAAAAAAGACACATAGGAAGGGCCCGCCCCAGAGAAACCCCTCAGTAGTCGCCGAGCACAATGGGCAACGATCAGCAGCAAGAGCAGAAACAAGAAATATCCACTTCTCACCTCCCCCCTCTCCCCCTTCCTTCCCCCCACCCCTGTCCCCTTGTCAGGTTCGTCCCGTCTTGTCTGTCATATGGTCTGTAGATGTGTGTTAGAAGCGTCTATATATGTGAATGTTTATAATTGGAACCGATACATTGGGCTGTGTTACATTGGTTGTACTTGCAATTTCCAATAAAAAATTTAAGTTGAAAAAAAAGAAAAAACTAAGCAGCACATTTACTGTAAGGTACATTTTTCTGGAACCAGAGTGTCCCTGGAGCTAAGAATAGCAACGTCCAGCTTTGCATAACCCCACATTAAAATAATTTTTTTGTGAAATGATAAAATTAAAATGCGGAATTGCTTTTTAAAAATAGTTTATTTTATAAGTTCTGTAACCTCTTCTCTCCTGTACTCTTAACATAAAAATTCAAGTGTAAAAAGAGCTTTTATATTATGTTATTAAGGCCTGTACTTTTCTGCAACTGGGATAGAATCACTACTTATTTTATCCATGTCCAAATGTAAGGTCTAGTTCTCTTGTCTGCTATTGCTAGTGGTCATGACTAATTTACTGTATTTAGCCTGATTTCTGTATCGGACCTTTGCTTTTATTCCCCATATTATGTTTATGTGTCCCATTTTTTCTCCCCAGCCCTGTCCCAGTATCTGAATCTTTTTTTTAGGGGATGGGGGTGGGGGTGCTGTCTGTTCATGTTACCCTGAATCTTGCTACTGTACCATTTTTTGGTTCATTTTAACCTATTGTTGTCCTGCTACAACCATAGTTTTTTTTAGGGTGAGTGCTGTCGGTATCTCTTCTATGAAATTCAAAACGAATATTTCAGACTGAATTAAGTAAAAACAAATAAAGCTCGGTAATGGTTTACAAAGTCAAAAAATGTAAATAATTGTATTCCTCACATTTTATATGACATCTGAATATTACTGAAGAACAAACCTGTGCACAAATTTGCAGAGCTGCAGCATGTGTACAGTAGAAACAGTGTTTTCATATCTGATGCATGTTAAACCTAAGCAACTGCAGATATGTAGGATTTTCATCGCCAAATAAAAGGCAAAGGAATGGTACAGAGTATAATACTTCTCATTATAATATGTGCACCATGTTACTCCTTCCCACCTCTTACTGACACTTCCCAATGTGCAAGCTAGGGAAGATGGGCCAAAATTGGAACCAAATGCTTTGATAGATACTGTAGGTATAGGGATAAAATGCCCTGTTTTTGCTCCACAACTACCCTGATACAGATACCCCTATGTTTCTTTGAGATCACTTTAGTTTTGCACGCAAGTCACCAGAAAATATTGAGGATTTTTTGTGGAAATTGGCAATCATTGGGGTAAATTGGAATGTTTCAACACATTTGCAAAAACAATTAAGTAGTGTGTATTTGTTTGACCCTACAAATTGATAAATCTCCAGAGAAAATCATCTCACACTGTTGAGCTTTGCTTAAATGTTCAAATACCATTTTAATTTCTAATAACAAATACATTAGCAAATGTTCCAGATTTCCCAGGTCAGTCCCAGTTTGTACACATCTTTAGAAAAACAAATGATGAATAGGAATATATTGTATTTTAACATTTTTAACAAATAGCAAACAGTAGCAAAAGTGTATTTTAATTTTTAACAAATGATCACAATGTACATCTTTATTGGAGCCCCATACTTTTTCTTCTGTATATTGTTGTGTAGTCCTTTTACCTCCACCCGATGTGAGATTTGGTCTGCTACTAATGTTTTGGTGTAGAATGGTACATACCTGTGAGGTAACAGGAAGGCTGAGCACTTTTGCGGTGGTTTGGGGAATCATCAGAACAGGATTTACAGGTTACCTTTGTTCATTGTTTGCAGCGCCTTCAGTCAGCGTGGATAGTAAGATATTCCAGACTGACACCTTTCTTTAGCACAAGACAGTGAATCACACTGGTTTATAGTTCTATTGTATTTATTGCAGTTTAGGATCTTACACAGCAGTTATATCACTTTCCTTGCTTCCCATAAGAAGGTCACTTCAAGGATGGAAGCCCATCCAAGCTTCCTCCTGCATGGTGCTCCTCCTGATGCCCCCTTATGGGACACAGGGAAGTTGTTTCTCACTCCACAGAGGGAGGAATGAGACACACCCACTTTTGGGAGAGAGCCATATTTATACCCTGGGGTTGGGCTTGTAACCCTGCCCCATAACAAAGCAGGTCTGATACTGACAGGTCATCACAATCCAGCATGACACCCAGCCAGTACCTCCCCCAGGCTGAGACTCTCTGGCTGTTGCTGGGCCCGCCCTTAGATACAGCTACTGCATCTATAGCTGCAATAGCAAACAAGGCCTTATGGAGGAATTAACCCTTCCACTGCATGTACCTAACAGGGCTGACACTGGTAGGGCCCAGGGAAATAAGTAATGGCCGGAGGTTAGGCTGCAGTTGGTTCACTGTCATTTTAATACTTCCGGAAATGTATTAGCTTTAATTAACAAGCACCATTTAAATTGCAGGGAAAACTAAGATGTAGTAGGTTTAAATAATTCATGTTGTCACACTGACCCAAAGACCTGAACATAATAGAATAAATAACATATTCTATTCTGAACTATTAATTAAGTGATTTAACAAAGTCTCAGTATCGCATTATTACCCAATTGAACTGACCTCAAAGGTGAATACACATCTTTATCCATGTTTTGTTTACTAAAAATAAAATATATCAGTCTAACTTGTATTTTTATTCTATTAATAATAATAAAAAAAGAGTATGAAAAGAAAAGTCTTATTAACCCCATTCACTGCCATTCTGTCCCTTTGGGAAGCATGGTGGAAAAATATACCTGATCAGCATAACAAAACAGTCACGTCAGGAGGGTACCTCAGACCAGAGGTTCCTGATCTGTGCCAAGACCCCTTACTGCCCACTGCCACCAGAGCCTGTTAGGGTAGACTCAACCCTGTTACTGCACCGACACACTTTATTCGAGCAAATACCCAGTATGTACCTGGCAGATACCTGGAATGCGCTGCTCCTCACCTCTGACAAGCCCCGTTGCGTTTGCCTTCCCAGCCTGGGTTCATGCCTGGCTGACGGGCGGCTGATCTGTTAAATGATAATGATTAGGATTTAATAGGCTGCAATGCTTCGCGTGTCTACCAGATGGCATAAATTCATGAATTGTAATGCATTATATATATATATACTGTGCAGTTTTGCAGCCAGCGGGAATAAAATGCTTCAATCCCTGCTTGGAAAATACCTCAATGCACTCGGGCAGAAAACAGTCACAAACCTCAATACACCCGGGTATACCCGAATTCGTGGGACTAGCCGAGCTCGAATAAAGTGTGTCGCCAGTGTATACCCCTATGTGCTTCCCTGAGATATACTATACGTACAACAATCAAGACACAAGAAGCTACAGCTGTAGCGGCCATTATTCGAAAAAATCACACTGTGCATACATCGGAATACCCATGTCATGGCACGTGATTTTTTTCCCAACCGTCCCGCCTTAGACGCGTGTTGACTCGGGTTTCTATCGGGTGCAGAAAATTGCATTTTAGCGTTGTCTGCTATACTATCTAGAAACTCAATTGGGCAATTGCGAGTTGTTGTCTTAAAAATCTAATAGCAATTCAACCTGACTTTATTTGCCGTACAGTTCAGCAAGTCTGTGTGTGTAATTGTAATTTGAAGGTTAACGTTACGAGTTCATACTATATAGTGTACATGGGAAAGAAGTCCTTTCTGAGGTTCCTTAGCCATACAGATTAAAAATATGATGACACATATACAGGATAATAAAGGGAAAAGAAGTAATACAAAAATACATGTTCGCTTCTTCTTCCGAATATAAAATATATATGTATTATTTATTAATCAATACTTTTGCTAGGCTTGCTCTTCTTTTCATACTGTTTTCATTTTATGCGCATGCGTGTACTGTACATATGTCTCATTGGAACCTTGTTGAAACGCATATTCGTGTCATCACATTTAGACGCATGCGTGTATGTCTCATTGAAACCTTGTTGAGACTAAATTTTTGCCTACTAGGATTTTTAGTTTAAAAAAAGCGATATTAGAGGTCCATCCTTTCTTTCCATCCATCTCTCCTTTTGCCTTTATCTGTTTGATGTCAAAGGTTCTTTTCTGGGGGAAAATAAATGCTATTATTTCCGGTATTGCTCATGCATTAAGTCTGTGAGGACTCGGGGGTCACGGCGGTCACAGCGTGACCCCCCCTATCCTCTTTCGGCTCCCGCTGCTGTGGGGCTCCGTTCTCGCCATCCCCGCTCGACCTCCGTGGTGGGGGGGCTCCCCCATACTCTCCGTCGGGCTGCCGCTGCTCCGCGTGTGGCTGGTGCTTGGGCGCCTGTCATTGCCCCTGCGCGTGCATCCCCGACTGTTATGGAGCGCGTGTCCACTAAAGTAAATTTTTTCACTTGCAGTGAAGCCACGCCCCCCGCCCACGCGCTTGTTAACAGTTAACCCTAAACCTTACCACCTGGCGGCCTATTATGGGGGCCAATCCTGGAAAGCTCCTCGGGCTCCTCCAGGCCTGCCTCCGCTTCCCATTGGTCAGCCCCAGTATTTAGTACCTGTCCTACCTCTCTCACATCGCTCGATATAGTCTCTCTTGTGGATGCCTATTCTGGCTCTCCCTATTGTCTTTGTTACTCAGGTTACGACTCGGCTCGGCGCACTTCTCTCTTTGGCTCTCGACCACGGATCTCCCCGACGATGCAGCTTCTTTCGCCCCTGGACCCCTGCTCGGACCCCTACCTTCCGGACCTCACCTATCCCTGGCCTTGGCTAAAGGCAACTACTTCTACTCTGCTTCCGGTACCAGCAAGTATTGCTACAGCTATTCCCACCTGGCCAGGCAACCCCAAACACCCCACTCTGGACACGTTCCTTCTGCTGCGGGTGCGTGCACATATACGTCCCCACCTCAGTATAAGGGACGGGTCTGGTCTGCGGGCAGCACCGGCGTAACAAAGTCATTGCAGCAGTTCAAGCAATATCCTACTGTACATGTGTGTCTGTATGATAAGAACAAAGTTCTGATAGGCTCTGGCTCTTGAGCCCTGTCCCCTCCCTAGCTGTCCACCAATTGTATCTATTGTAGTAACTGCTCAGTCAATCATATTGCAGGACTACATTTTCAATAATTGTGCAAGTATTTAATTAAATTAAATAACCCAGAGCAAAGCGATTGATTACAGGAGAACGGACCGATATGCAGCTTACTTTTGCTAATCACTTGTCTGTGTGCATATTGTATTGATGCACATAATGTAATGTATTGTTTTTTTTTTAAATAATATTTTTTTTAAACGGCAGCTTGAACTGCAGCTTTAAATTTAATACTGTACTGTACATTGTATTTACCTTCATTATAAACTTTGCCAAACGGGTGGAGATGAGCCAATGGCACCCCAGTAGTCTGCATTATAGTTGACAGGTGATAGCTGGCCTGCTACACCTGTAGTTGATAGCAGATGAAGCTGGAAATATTTTTTGTACATGCAAGCTTGCTGGTACTTCTCCGTGAAATCAGGCTCAGGCTGGAAATTTGTCAGGTTTTCTGGCAGGGACAGATAGCAAGGATTGCCGTTCACCAGGTTTTCACTAACAGACGGAGTATTATTGTATGTCCAGTCCAGTCAGCAATTGTGCAAGGATACTGTAGGAATGTAAAAAAAGCACACAGCTTTGAGTTTTATAAATTTTCATTTGATAACGTCTGCAAGGTCAAATCACAATGGACCAGTGTGGTAGACTTGGTTTTTACATTATCTGGTTTTACAGACCTGCAAATTGACACAGTAGCACAGACAGAACTGTACACATTACAATTCATTAATTTCTGCCACCTGGCAGATACGTGAAGAATTGCGCCCAAAGAAATCCAAAACAATTAAATTAAACAGATCAACCGCGGGTGCCTGGTGGCGTGAATGCGGTGTGAACGGCAGCAGGAATGCGGGAATGCAGAGTTAATACCGCGTGGAATACAGCAGAGCACACAAAAACAGCTCCGTGATTTATTCGATTAACGTCCGCTGCAGCTGTAATAAACTTTGTGTTTTTTATGGACAGGGTACAACAGTGATGTGCAACTCATGGGTAACGACCCCATTAAGGGTCATTAGCAAATTTCTGGGGGTCGCCAAAAGGCCCCTGCAGTTTTAATCTTCTGACCAAAACTACAGAAACTAACTTGCACTACATTAGCAGCCTGTTTCTCTCCCTTTGTGTTTCTCTGCCTCCATTTCTCTTTCACCCCAGCAGAAGTAACAGCAGTATCCTGGATGATGTTATAGATGCCCAAATATGGGCATATCCATATTCGGGCATCTACGACGTCGTCCAGGCTGACTGAATGGAGCCGGGGATATTGCTGCTGCTTCTGCTGGGGCGACAAAGACACAGAGGGGGAGAGATATGGGGGAAGACACAGAAGGGGAAAGATGGAGGGAGAGAGACATGGAGGGAGGCAGACCGGATGCTTCTACTGTAGTGCAAGTTAGTTTCTGTAGTTTTTCTGAAGATTAATGCTGCAGGGATTCCATACAGAAGCAGGGACCCCCGCAGAGTGTGGATTGCCCATGCGCCCTGGAACATCAACCTTCTTTTGTCGTTTGTGGGGTATTTGGGAATCCCTCTTGTTTGGATTTTGGCTGCTGGACTACAACTTTTGTGTGATTGAGGCGGTGTTATTAACCTGAGTGTTACCCACATCTTTGTATACTGTATATCCATATTTGTTACGTTTCTAGTGCATTCTTATTTTGTTTTACCCCCGCAGAGTTGATCCTCTAATGTTTTCAGGGTCACAGGTTGGTGATGTCTTGTGTAGTGGACATTTAAATGTAGGAGCGGTGCCTAAATTAAAGGTTGTGCACCACTGGTTTAGCTATCCTGGGATCTTTTAGTTCCTTAGAGCCGAAATATAGTCCCAAATGTACAGTCCTCTGGTCACTTCTCTGACTTCTGAGGGAACAAAAGTGGCTAGTAGCCTTATGGCTACCTATCCCGAATCAGACACAGATTGGCAAATTTCCGTCGCTTAGTCTTAAAAAGAAACATTTGTTTAATATAGACACCCATTTTTTACAGAAATCAGAATCTGTGCGCCCAGTAGTGGGTTGGCTTTTAATACGGAAACAACAATATAAGAGATTCTCCTTATGATAATGAGACAAAGTCACAGCGTGAAGATAAAAGTCCACCTCTTTCTTCTTTAGGCGAATCAAATCGTTATACATGACTGTGGGTTTCTCTGGTCCGAAGACCTCCTCGACAGATTCCATGTGGCTGCGCTTGCGGGCGCATGACAGGGCATGCCCCTAGGTTAGGCCCTAGAAGAGGGACACCGGAGTGCACGTGCGCTCCCACGTGGAGCTGTAATCGGCGTCCTGGAGGGAGGCTGCCTGCATGCCGTGGGAGGACCCGGCGGAGCTGCAGGTGAGAGGGGAGCACGCCGAGGGTGGCATGACTCCCCGGTTGTTACACTGGGTGACTGACTGGGTGACTGACTGGGTGACTGTCTGGGTAACTGACTGGTGGGTGGTTGACTGACTGACTGGGTGGGTGGGTGACTGACTGGTTGACTGGGTGGGTGACTGACTGACTGGTTGACTGACTGGGTGTGTGACTGACTGACTGGGTGGGTTACTGACTGGGTGGGTGACTGACTGGGTGGATGACTGACTGACTGGGTGGGTGACTGACTGATTGACTGGGTGGGTGACTGACTGGGTGACTGACTTAGTGGGTGACTGACTGGGTGACTGACTGACTGGGTGACTGACTGGCTGGGTGACTGACTGACTGGGTGAATGACTGACTGGGTGGGTGAATGACTGGGTGGGTGACTGACTGACTGGATGGGTGACTGACTGACTGGGTGACTGAGTGGGTGGGTGACTGACTTACTGGGTGACTGACTGACTGGGTGGGTGACTGACTGACTGGGTGGGTGACTGACTGAGTGGATGACTGATTAGTTGGGTGGGTGGGTGACTGACTGACCTTTGGTATGGGCGACTGACTGGGTGGGTGACTGACTGACTGGGTGACGGACTGACTGACTGGGTGGATGACTGACTGACTGACTGGGTAGGTGACTGACTGACTGGGTGACTGACTGACTGGGTGGGTACTTCTGGTGTCACACACTCCCACACACTCCCACACACCTATCCCTGGACCTATCCCTGCCGCAACCTGGCCCATCCACACACCCCCACCTTGCTACCCTGCCATTGGATCCTCTCTCCTACATATACCCTGCGGTTTCACTAACTCGTCGGCTGAGCATAGAACCAGTTGTTCTCATTACTCTATGCCTCCCTAGTCCTGTCTTATCTTGTTTTGCAGTCTTCCTCGTGTACCGAACCGGCTTTCTCTTCAACTCTCCGTACCTCTGGCATCCTGAACTTGGCATATGGCAATAGGACTCTCTGCACCTCTGGCACCCCGAACTTGGCATACAGCAGTACGATTCTCTGCACCTCTGGTACCCCGAACACGGCAAACGGTAAAACGATTACGTCTCTCTCTCTAACCCCGGACTTGGCTAACAGCACCCACTACCATCCGTACCTCTCCTGCCCTGACTCGGACACCCAGACCATTCTACTCTCAAGACGTGCCCTCGTGGATGTGGGTGGCGTTATATCCTTTCCCACCTCAGCACCGCGGTCCCGCCTCGGTTGTGGTGAGCTCGACCTGACATTATGCTCAGCCCAACAAACATGGACCCCGCTGAGGTGGACTTCCCACACTAATCTCTTTGCCAGGCTAGAGACTTATCTGGAACAAAATGATAGGCGGATGGATTTGCTTCAGCAGAGCCTTCATTCCCTTACCGTTCAAGCCCGATCTTCCAGTCTGGGACCTTCAACAACGGCCTCTATGTCCTCCGCAACTGTCTTCACATCTCCTCCGTCTGCTATGGAACCCCAAATTCCAACCCCCAACCGCTACGCCGGGGACACCCAGGATGTAGGGGCTTCCTTAATCAATGTTTTATTCAATTTCAACTCTCACCCTCTCGTTTTGTCTCCTCAACCTCTAAGGTCGCCTATATCGTGGCTCATCTCGACGAGGCGCTGGCCTGGGCCTCCCCCATTTGGGAACAACAGTCTCCCATCACACAGGACATTGACCTCTTCGCCCGTAAGTTTCGAAGGGTCTTTGACACACCTGGACGGCAGTTAACGGCAGCTTCCTCTCGCTTCCACATAACCCAGGCTCATCGTCCCGTCACCAGGTACGCTGTGGAGTTCCGCACCATTGCAGCCGAGACGGGGTGGAACAATGAAGGACTATCTTCGGCGTTTTGGAAGGGCCTGTCGGAGCCCCTAAAGGATGAGCTTGCGGCGCGGGAACATCCTACTGACCTAGAGGATTTGAATGCCCTATGCATACAGGTGGACCTGCGTCTGCAGGAGCGGAAGACTGAGCTTCTCGTCACCGTCAACGGCTTTCAAGGTCTGCCGTCCCACCGTTCGTTTCCCCAGGACCTCCGTCTTTGGACGATCCGGAACCAATGCAATTGGGAGGGAATAAGCTGTCCTCTGCCGAAAAACAACGCCGGCGCAGTGCAGGTCTCTGTATGTACTGCGGCAATTCCGGTCACTTGGTGCTCCAGTGTCCCCATAAGCCGGGAAATGCCAAATCCCAATGAGATCCAGGGGAGTCTCGTTGCGAACAATGCCTCTCTCCCCCATCATCAAGAATGTCCTTCCCACCAGGATCCTTCTGCCAGTGTCACTGTCTAGAGAGGGGTTTCATACTCAAGCACTGGCATTCGTGGACTCCGGCTCCGCAGGCAATTTCATTGATCAAGCCTTTGCAGAACGGAACAATATTCCACTTACCTACAAGAGGATTCCAGTGGGCCTGGAGGCCATTGATGGTCGACCACTACAACCGGCCTTCATCACGCTGCAGACGGTGCCTCTTCAACTACAGTTCTTCGGGGTTCATACGGAGACCATTACCTTCGATGTCGTTCACACTCCTTCCGTCGAGCTGATCCTGGGCCTTCCTTGGCTCCAACTCCATAATCCTCACCTCGACTGGACCAACCGGGAACCTATCCAGTGGGGTGCTCAATGTGCCAAAACCTGTACCAGGCTGCCCCAGAAGGTAGGAGGTTTGCGTACCATGCAAGAGGAGGTCAACTCCTTGCCTATAGTATACTTGGATTTCCGTGATGTTTTTGACAAGGCACAATCTGAGGTCCTACCCCCGCACCGACCTTTTGACTGTCCTATTGACCTACTGCCCGGGGCAGCCTTTCACAGAGGGCGATCTTATCCACTTTGTCTTCCCGAGACTAAAACTCATGAACAGCTACATTATGGAGAATTTTGAGAGGGGTTTCATCAGAAAATCTTCTTCACTAGTCGGAGCGGTATTCTTTTTTGTAAAGAAGAAGGACGGGTCTCTTCGCCCATGCATCGATTACCGGTGCTTGAATAAGATCACGCGCAAAAACCGCTACCCGCTGCCTTTGATTTCGGAGCTCTTCGACCGCCTTCAAGGAGCAACCATTTTTTTCTAAATTGGACTTAAGAGGCGCTTAGAATTTGGTGAGGATACGCGAGGGGGATGAGTGGAAGACTGCGTTTAACACCCATGATGGCCATTATGAATACCTGGTCATGCCGTTTGGCCTGTGCAATGCGCCAGCAGTCTTTCAGGACTTCGTCAATGAAATTTTCCGGGACATTCTTAACAAATTTCTCATTTTTACTTAGACGACATCCTAATCTTTTCTAAGTCCGTCCAAGAGCACATTAAACACATTCAGCAGGTGCTGTTACGCCTCCGGGAGAACAATCTCTTTGCGAAATTGGAGAAATGCCAATTCCATCTGACGTCCGTGGCATTCCTGGGATACATTATCTCTGACTCTGGGTTCACTATGGATCCAGCGAAACTAAGGGCCATTCTGGACTGGCCCCGTCCGACCACCCTTAGAGCCGTGCAACGCTTTCTAGGTTTCGCAAACTACTACCGTCGCTTAATTCGCAATCTTTCCACCATGGTATCTCCCATCACTGCTCTAACCAAAAAAGGTGCAGATCCCTCATCGTGGCCCGGAACCGCCATTCAAGCATTTAATCTTTTCAAGAAGGCTTTCGTGTCTGCCCCGATCCTTACCCACCCATATCCTAATCTCCCATTCACCCTGGAAGTGGATGCCTCTGACGTCGGGGCTGGCGCCATTTTGTCCCAAAGGACTTCCCCCTTAGCCAGATTACACCCATGTGCCTTCTTTTCTAAGAAATTTTCTTCCACAGAACTGAATTATGATGTCGGAAACCGGGAACTCTTGGCAATTAAGTTGGCATTAGAGGAATGGAGACACCTCTTAAAGGCACGGGAGCCCCCATAACCATCCTCACAGACCATAAGAACCTCCTCTACTTAGAAGGGGCTAGTCGATTGAGTGCCCGACAAGCTCGCTGGGCGTCATTCTTCATCTCCTTCGCCCCAGGCTCCAAAAACCTGAAGGCAGATGCTCTGTCACGGCAGTTCCTTGCAGAGGATAAGTCTGAAGAGCGGCTAGAAACGATAATTCCTTCCAAATTTATCATATCCGCCAACTCTTTCGACATCATGGACAAGATCCGATCCGGGCAATCACAGGCTCCTATGGGGCTCAAGGTCCCGGAGGGAAGGCTCTACACCGCACTGCAACATCGCAAGAGTGTCCTCGAGTGGTGCCATTCCTCGAAGTCGGCAGGACACCCAGGGATACGGAAAAATAACGATCTCATCCAATGAACCTTCTGGTGGCCAGGGATGTCTAAAGATGTGGAGGAGTTTGTGAAGGCGTGTGGCACATGTGCTCACAACAAAGTACCCCGGGTCAAACCTACAGGCCTTCTTCTTCCTTTACCCATCCCAGATCGGCCTTGGAAACATATTTCTATGGATTTTATTGTGAGCTCCCAACTTCCAAAGGGATGAATACTATTCTCGTGGTCATTGATCGCTTTTCCAAGGAGACGCACCTTGTTCCCTTGAGGGGTCTTCCGAATTCTCCCAGGCTCACGGATGTTTTCATCCAGGAAATCTTTCGTCTCCATAGAGTGCCTTCGACCATCGTTTCGGACAGGGGGTCTCAATTCGTTTCAAAATTTTGGCGAGCCTTTTCACTAAAATTGGGCATTTCATTACAATTCTCCTCAGGATACTACCCACAGATCAATGGGCAGACGGAGAGAGCCAATCAAAACCTGGAACAATACCTTCGATGTTTCGTAACCGATACACAGGACGACTGGGTGGATCTGCTACCTTGGGCCGAGTTTGCCCTCAACTCCCTTCGTAATGACTCCACTCAAGAATCTCCCTTCTTTATAAATTTCGGCTTTAATCCTTCCATTTACCCTCCTCCACCCTATCCTCGGGGGTACCAGTGGTCGACAAACGTATCACTCGGCTTAATGACTTATGGAGGAAGATTCAGGAGAACTTATGTGTGGCCACTGGAAGACCGAAACTCCAGGCAGATCGCCTTCGACGCCAGGTCCCAGAATTCTTTCCAGGAGACAGGGTGTGGCTATCATCCAGGAATATTCATCTAAGAGTCCCCACGATGAAGCTGGCACCCAAGTTTCTCGGTCCCTTTCCCGTGCTTAGGAAGACCAATCCGGTGCATATCGCCTGCGTCTTCCACCCTCAATGAGGATTCCTCTGGTTTTTCATGTACACTGACACACTTTATTCGAGCTCGGCTAGTCCCACGAATTCGGGTATACCCGGGTGTATTGAGGTTTGTGACTGTTTTCTGCCCGAGTGCATTGAGGTATTTTCCAGGCAGGGATTGAAGCATTTTATTCCCACTGGCTGCAATACTGCACAGTATATATATATATACTGCATTACAATTCATGAATTTATGCCATCTGGTAGACACGCGAAGCATTGCAGCCTATTAAATCCTAATCATTATCATTTAACAGATCAGCCGCCCGTCAGCCAGGCATGAACCCAGGCTGGGAAGGCAAACGCAACGGGGCTTGTCAGAGGTGAGGAGCGGCGCATTCCTGGTATCTGCCAGGTACAAACTGGGTATTTGCTCGAATAAAGTGTGTCGGTGCAGTATCCTTACTAAAACCAGCATTTCAGAGTCCTCGTTTCTCCAAGACCACTTCTCCTCCACTCCCCCTTCTGATTCAAGGGCAACAGGAGTACGAGGTCCAGTCTATCCTGGATTCAAGGATCTCCAGAGGAGGAGTACAGTACCTGGTCCACTGGAGGGGGTTCGGACCTGAGGAACGCTCATGTGTTCCCCACCGAGATCTCCACGCCCCTCGACTCGTCCAAGCATTCCATCGTAGGAATTCCTCCAAACCGTGCCATGGATGCCCGGAGGTCGCCCCTGAAGGGGAGGTACTGTAACAACCGGGGAGTCACGCCACCCTCGGCGTGCTCCCCACTCACCTGCAGCTCCACCGGGTCCTCCCGCGGCATGCAGGCAGCCTCCCTCCAGGACGCCGATTACAGCTCCACGTGGGCGCGCGCGTGCACTCCGGTGTCCCTCTTCTAGGAACGATCCTGGGGGCATGCCCAGTCATGCACCCGCAAGCGCAGCCACACGGAGGTGCGGCCACATGGAGGCGCACCAGCCTCTTAAAGGCACAGTATCCCAAACTATTGCTGCAATCAAATGCAACCTTACTACAGGGCTCTATTGCCCCTCCCCTGGGAGCCCTTCTGGACCTATCCCTGCCGCAGCCTGGCCCATCCACACACCCCCACCTTGCTACCCTGCCATTGGATCCTCTCTCCTACATATACCCTGCGGTTTCACTAACTCGTCGGCTGAGCATAGAACCAGTTGTTCTCATTACTCTATGCCTCCCTAGTCCTGTCTTTTCTTGTTTTGCAGTCTTCCTCGTGTATCGAACCTGCTTGCTCTACAACTCTCCGTATCTCTGGAATCCCGAACTTGGCATATGGCAATACGACTCTCCGCACCTCTGGCAACCCGAACTTGGCATACGGCATTACGACTCTCCGCACCTCTGGCACCCCGGACTCGGCAAATGGTAAAACGATTACGTCTCTCTCTCTAACCCCGGACTTGGCTAACAGCACCCACTATCATCCGTACCTCTCCTGCCCCGACTCGGACACCCAGACCATTCTACTCTCAAGACGTGCCCTTGTGGCTGTGGGTGACGTTATATCCTTTCCCACCTCAGCACCACGATCCTGCCTCATTTGTGGTGAGCTTGACCTATTACCCAGTCAGTCAATCAATCACCCACACAGTCAATCAGTCAATCACCCACCCAGTCAGTCAGTCATCCAGTCAGTCGACCAAAGTCAAGTCACCCACCCAGTCAGTCAGTCACATACACACCCAGTCAGTCTGTCACCCACACAGTCAGTCAGTCACCCACCCAGTGAGTCACCCTCTCTCTCTCTCTCTCTCTCTCTCTCTCTCTCTCTCTCTCTCTCTCTCTCTCTCTCTCTCTCTCTCTCTCTCTCTCTCTCTCTCTCTCTCTCTCTCTCTCTCTCTCTCACACACACACACACACACACACACACACACACACACACACACACACACACACACACACACACACACACACGATCTCTGTCTCTCTCTGTGTCACTCTCTCTATCTCTCTCCTACATACACTCTCTCTTTCTCTCTCTCTCACCCACACTCTCTCATTGTCACCCACTCTCTCTTCCTCTCTCTGTGTCACCCACACTCTCTCTCTCTCTCTCTCACCCACACTCTCTCTTTGTGTGTCACCCACACTCTCTCTGTGTCACCCACACTCTCTCTCTGTGTCACCCACTCTCTCACGCTCTGTGTCACCCACACTCTCTCTCTCTGTCACCCACACTCTCTGTGTCACCATCACACTCTCTGTCTCTGTCTCACCCTCTCTGTCTCACCCTCTTGTCTCACCCTCTCTGTCTCACCCTCTCTGTCATACCTTCACACTCTCTGTCTCACACTCTGTCTCACACTTTCTGTCTCTGTCTCACCCTGACACTCTCTGTCTCTGTCTCACCACACTCTCTATCTGTGTCTCACCCTCACACTCTCTGTCTCACCCTCACACTCTTTGTCTCTGTCTCACCCTCTCTCTGTCTCACCCTCTCTCTGTCTCACCCTCGCTCTGTCTCACACTCTCTCTGTCTCACACTCTCTCTGTCTCACACTCTCTCTGTCTCACACTCTGTCTCGCACTCTGTCTCACACTCTCTCTGTCTCACACTCTCTCTGTCTCACACTCTCTCTGTCTCACAGTCACTCTGTCTCACCGTCGCTCTGTCTCATACTCATTCTGTCTCACACTCTGGATCTGGATATTTTATTTACCCTATATATCTCAACTGCTCTATACCTACACTGAAATAACCTATACTGCTCTCATGCTTCACATAGGGGACATCGGAATCCTCCCTAACCCAGAAGACCGGAAGGGAATGCCTCCCCTCCAAAAAAAAACATTGCGGGAATGAGGGTACCTGGACATTGAGAGACTGCAGATAAGGTAAGATCCCAGGTGGATTTGCCGCTTTAGAAAATTGTGAAGAGGGGGCATCCTGACACTGGTTAAGGGGTTCAGGAACCTAGTCATTCACATCTGGCTTTTTTTTCTAGATTAGTGAGGTCATCCGATATTTACACACAAACACACACACACACACACAAATAAATACACACACACACACACACACACACGCACGCACGCACGCACGCACACACACACACACACACACACACACACACTATCTCTGTCTCTCTCTGTGTCACTCTCTCTATCTCTCTCCTACATACACTCTCTCTTTCTTTCTCTCTCACCCACACTCTCTCATTGTCACCCACTCTCTCTTCCTCTCTCTGTGTCACCCACACTCTCTCTCTCTCTGTCACCCACACTCTCTCTGTCACCCTCACACTCTCTGTCTCTATCTCACCCTGACACTCTCTGTCTCTTGTCTCATCCTCCCACTCTTTGTCTCTGTCTCACCCTCTCCCTGTCTCACCCTCGCTCTGTCTCACCCTTGCTCTGTCTCACACTCTCTGTCTCACACTCTCTCTCTCTCTCACTTTCTCTCTCTTTCACACACACACACTCTCTCTATCTCTCTCTCCTACATACTCTCTCTCTTTCTCTCTCTCTCACCCACACTCTTTCTCTCTGTGTGTCACCCACACTCTCTCTGTGTCACCCACACTCTCTCTCTCTCTGTGTCACCCACTCTCTCACGCTCTGTGTCACCCACACTCTCTCTCTCTGTCACCCACACTCTCTGTGTCACCCTCACACTCTCTGTCTCTGTCTCACCCTCTCTGTCTCACCCTCTCGTCTCACCCTCTCTGTCTCACCCTCTCTGTCATACCCTCACACTCTCTGTCTCACACTCTGTCTCACACTTTCTGTCTCTGTCTCACCCTGACACTCTCTGTCTCTGTCTCACCACACTCTCTATCTGTGTCTCACCCTCACACTCTCTGTCTCACCCTTACACTCTTTGTCTCTGTCTCACCCTCTCTCTGTCTCACCCTCTCTCTGTCTCACCCTCGCTCTGTCTCACACTCTCTCTGTCTCACACTCTCTCTCTGTCTCATACTGTCTCTGTCTCACACTCTGTCTCGCACTCTGTCTCACACTCTCTCTGTCTCACACTCTCTCTGTCTCACACTCTCTCTGTCTCACAGTCACTCTGTCTCACCGTCGCTCTGTCTCATACTCATTCTGTCTCACACTCTGGATCTGGATATTTTATTTACCCTATATATCTCAACTGCACTATACCTACACTGAAATAACCTATACTGCTCTCAAGCTTCACATAGGGGACATCGGAATCCTCCCTAACCCAGAAGACCGGAAGGGAATGCCTCCCCTCCAATAAACAACATTGCGGGAATGAGGGTACCTGGACATTGAGAGACTGCAGATAAGGTAAGATCCCAGGTGGATTTGCCGCTTTAGAAAATTGTGAAGAGTAGGCATCCTGACACTGGTTAAGGGGTTCAGGAACCGAGTCATTCACATCTGGCTTTTTTTTTTTCTAGATTAGTGAGGTCATCCGATATTTACACACACACACACACACACACACACACACACACACACACACACACACACACACACACACACACACACACACACACACACACACACACACACACACACACACACACACACACACACACACACACACACAAACACACACACACACACAACTATGTAACAAGGACTAATTGTAGTAAAGTATACATGTAATACAATAAATAAACTTATGTTAAAAACTAATGTTATTAGTACTTAGTAGGAATTGATTCAAAAAAAAATTAAGGGGTGGGGCTAGGGGCGGGGCTAGGTGGCGAGTAGATTTTTTGGTGATTTGTCAAGAAAAAGAAAGTACACCCTCTTTGAATTCTATGTTTTACATAATAACATTATAACAATAAGCTGTTCCTTAGCAGGTCTTAAAAGGTGAATACAACCTCAGATAAACACATGACATATTACACCGTGTCATGATTTATTTTACAAAAATAAAGCCAAAATGGAGAAGCTGTGTGTAAAAAACTAAGTATACCTTATGATTCAACAGCTTGCAGAACCACATTTAACAGCAATAACTTGAAGTAATCATTTTCTGTATGACTTTATCAGTCTCTCACATCATTGTGGAGGAATTTTGGCCCACTCTTCTTTACAACGTTGCTTCAGTTCATTGAGGTTTGTGAGCATTTGTTTATGCACAGCTTTCTTAAGGTCCCACCACAGCATTTCAATCGGGTTGAGGTCTGGACTTTCACTGGGCCTTTACAACACCTTGATTCTTTTCTTTTTCAGCCATTCTGTTGTAGATTTGCTGGTGTGCTTGGGATCATTGTCCTGTGGCATGAACCAATTTTGGCTAAGCTTTAGTTGTCAGACAGATGGCCTCACATTTGACTCTAGAATACTTTGGAATAGAGATGAGTTCATGGTCGATTCAATGGCTGCAAGCTTCCAAGGTCCTGTGGGTGCAAAACAAGCCAAAATCATCACCCCTCCACCACCGTGCTTGACAGTTGATATGAGGTGTTTGTGTTTGTGCTGATACAGCTGCACCAGCCTTTATTCTAAAGTGGCGTTCGCCGAACCGCTCTGAATACCGCGGCCTGACGCGCTCTGTTTTCCAACCGTTTGGCAATTTTTCATTTTTCGATCGGTTTTCTATTGTGCGCAGAAAATTGCATTTTAGTGCTATCTGCAATACCGTCTAGAAACTCAAGTGTGCGATCGTGAGCTGTTGTCTTAAAGGTCTAAAAGTCTAATTGCAATCCAACCGTGCAATACAGTACACAGTACAGCCGTACAGTACATTTCTGCCAGTCTGTGTGCGCGCACAGTAATTGTAAATTTGAAGATTTATATTTGAAGCAGAGATTAACGTTACGAGTTCATAATGTATACAGTAGTCTCCTTAGCCATACACATAAAAAATATGAGGATGCATACTGTACTGTATACAGGATACTAAAGGGAAAAGAAATACAGTATTACAAAAATATATCGCCACGTCTTCTTCCGAATATAAAATATTTTTTACAATTGGAACCTTGTTGAAACGCATGCTGTATGTGTCATCACATTTCAATATGTATTATTTATTAATCAATACTTTTGCTAGGCTTGCTCTTCTTTTCCGTCTGTTTTTATTTTATGTGCATGCGTGTATGTCTCATTGTAACCTTGTTGAAACGCATAGGTGTGTCATCACATTTAGGTGCATGCGTGTACTGTATGTCTCATTGGAACCTTGTTGAAACGCATATGCGTATCATCACATTTAGGCCCATGAGTATATGAATTCTCATTCAATTTGAATTTCAAGTCTGAAAAAAAAACTTTTTTTTCGTTTCTCGAAAACAATTTTGGCTATTCTGAGATTTTAATTCTACACTAGTCATGTACACTGGCGACACACTTTATTCGAGCTCGGCTAGTCCCACGAATTCGGGTATACCCGGGTGTATTGAGGTTTGTGACTGTTTTCTGCCCGAGTGCATTGGGTTATTTTCCAGGCAGGGATTGAAGCATTTTATTCCCGCTGGCTGCAATACTGCACAGTATATATATATACTGCATTACAATTCATGAATTTATGCCATCTGGTAGACACGCGAAGCATTGCAGCCTATTAAATCCTAATCATTATCATTTAACAGATCAGCCGCCCGTCAGCCAGGCATGAACCCAGACTGGGAAGGCAAATGCAATGGGGCTTGTCAGAGGTGAGGAGCGGCGCATTCCAGGTATCTGCCAGGTACATACTGGGTATTTGCTCGAATAAAGTGTGTCGGTGCAGTACTGTACATACTGTATGATGTGTGTGGCATACTGTGACTCATAAGAAAACCCCAAAATAAAAAGTTTTCTATTTTATTCTATACAGTATGTATTTATTATACAGTATATGTACAGTATTATATATGTATTGTTTTAATACTGTTTTGATTTAATGCACATGCGTGTATGATTTCCCATTCAATTTAAATTTCAAGTCTGAAAAAAAAACTTTTTTTTTTTGTTTCTCGACATGGGCTTGCATAAAAATTCTTGATATTCTGAGAATCAATCACTACTGTAGCTTTTTAATTCTAAACTAGTCATGTACGTACTTTATGAGGTGGGTGGTGTAGTGTGATTTTTATTTGGGGGTGTGGGTCTCAAAACATTAGGATGACCTGTTGAAAATATTTCTTTTAACTAATAATCCAGCATACAGCGCTCTTCCCCTCCCTCCCCCCCCTCGCACACCCAGAAGGCTTAAGTATTTCTACTTTTTCTTGACAACTCTCCCACACCATTCATTTGTAATGGTTGGCTTTCTGGCTTTAATCTTCCCAAGTGTGTCATCACATTTATTCGCATTCGTATATGACTTCCTATTCAATTTGAATTTCAAGTCTGACAAAAAACCCTTTTTTTTTTTTCCATTTCTTGACATGATGTAAGGAATCCACACCTCAGTTTACTGCTTACCTTGCCTTACAGACCTGTGCAGTCCTGGAACACTCCCCATGATATCTACTGCAGCTGTGCAAGCTATTAATGCAAGCTATTAGAGCAATGCTGTCACACGCCCCTTCTGCTATTGGTTCGCGGACCTTTAAATACAGCATTCCCAAAATGCTTCTCTGCCGAGCATAATCATTCTTGTATTTTCACTGTGTTTTCCACAGCCACCTGTCTTGGCCGCCTTGTTGCTGTTTTCATGTTCATGTTCATGTTCTTTGTTCCTAGTTCATGATCCTGGTTCCTGGGTCCTGCTGCTCTTTCCATTGCATAGGTCATGTCCTGGTTCCTGTGCTGAAGCGGAGGACCTCCAGTGTTTACTTCAGCTCCCTGTTTCCTGAGGCCTGCTGCCCTTCCCTTAGCAGATGCCAGTCTACTAGTCCTGAGGTCTGTAGCTCTCTCTCCTTGCACAGGCTCGTTCTGGACTCCTGCGCTGAAGCATTGATTTACCAGTGCTGCCTGGCGGTGTGTACTCCGGTCTGCCTACCCCTTCTGGAGACTGGTACCATGGGCCATAGTCGCCACACGAGCAGTACCCACTCCTGCCCTGCAGCTACTATGCTGAAGCGGGACCTAGTTGACTTCCTGTTACCGAAACTCCGCTTGAATAACGTTCACCCTGATGTCTCCTATCCCAACCCTGGCTCGTCCACTGACTACGCTGCTCTCTCCAGTCCCAACCCTGCTATGTACGACTACGAACTACGTACTCTGGACCAGTCTGCGCGGTCTAAGGTCGGTGATTCCATAACCCAGCCTCAGCCACGCGGTCTGGCCCCGGTTTGTAGCGAGCACAACCGTGACAGTATGCTCGGCCGCACAAACTCGGACCGCCCTGTGGTGAGGGTTGGTATGTTTCTATCTGAAATCCTGTCCCAGCCTGCGGACCAGTCCCAGTTTAAAAAACAGTATATGTGTGAAATACTACCCCTAATTGAAGATCAGTTTATGTATGAAGGTTTAACCCCTTTGCAAAAAAAGTGCAGTTATGATCTCATTAGTAAGGCTTACTGCCTCAAGGACTTTAAACAGTCTCTGGTCGCTTGCGTTCGCTCCCCTTGTTCCCCTTTAACCTGGGATAATGTGAACCCTATGGAACTGGCCGATGCCCAAGTTGCACTCTATGCCCTGGCCTTATCATTGGACATTCACGTAGTACAAAAGGACCCTCTCTTCATGTTGTCTCAGGCTCAAGACACGCTCCGTGTACTTTCCCTAACATTAGACATTTGCATAAAAGAACAGGACCCCCTACTCGCCAGCTACGCTGCTGCTTGGCAGTTCCCCTGTACTGCCAGTCCTGTTGCTAAACCTGTGGGGGTACCTCCCTCTCCAGGAAATTACCAAACTGTCCCACTATCACTGCCCCCTAAAGAAGAAGCTGCCATGGTCTCTAGCCCGGATTGCTCCTCCTGTTACTTAGACCCCAAGGATATGTCTACATTAACCCCTGCCAATCAGCCCTGTGAGGTTCCCATGGAGTATACTGCTGCGACACACTTTATTCGAACAAATGCCCAGTTTGTACCTGGCAGATACCTGGAATCCGCCGCTGCTCACCTCTTGCATGCTGCATTGTGTTTGCCTTCCCAGCCATGGTTCATGCCTGGCTGACAGGCGGCTGATGTGTTAAATAATAATGATCAGGATTTACTAGGCTGCAATGCTTCGCGTGTCCACCAGATGGCATAAACTCCTGACTTGTAAAGTGCCGAATCAGTAATGTGTGGGCTTGCAGTTGTTTCGTTTAAAAAAGATACTGTACCACAGTGTGCCATTGTACAGTAACTTGGCCTTGGCCTTGAGACTGAAGGAAGAGTTGCAAAAATGTATCAATTTAGGCTTTACATATTAAATAAAGACAAAGACCTGTTTCAGTTACACTATTCTCCAGAGACCCACCATGAGTGTTCAAGTGCAGCCCGTGTTCCAAAAACCTGACAGAAGTTATGCTTATTTGATATGGGCCGCTATTAATGCAACAGAGGATAAGATGGCAACAGTTGTTCAAATTTATCAGTATTTTATCGAAAACTATGACTTTTACAAATTTTCGCCAACTCCTCATTTGTGGAAGCGTGCAATAAGGAAAAGGTTATGTAGTGACCCCTGTTTTCACCGTATTGAGCCCCAATTTGTTGGAGGGTATTGGTGTGTGTCACGGGGTTTTTCCCGTATCTATGATCATGGAGGCGGCAAAAGGCGAAGGGTCATGTTAAAACCAACTAAGAAGCGACAGTCCCTGCCAAGCAATGCACCAGCACCAGCACCGGCTTCCAATGTCCCACTGTAAGTGACAACCCTGAGACAGAGTCGGATTTCGCGGCCAGTTTTGATGAAGCTTGCATGTACCTAAGCGATTTCCCGCCTCACCTGCTGACTACAGGTGGGCTTGTCCCGCTGCAAACTATCGACGTGGGTGATGAAGAAAGCTGTACTGGCAGTGGACTGGCGCCGGCGCAAGCTGAATGGGAAATAGTATGGTGAGTACTGTATTGTTGCCATATTATTTTGGTGGGGCTGGCTGGGTACTTCTTTATGGGGCTGACCATTACTGTACATTAAAACTTTTCATTTTGTTTTTCCTCAGAAAAGAAAACGGCTAATGGGGGGATTTCGATGGATAATATTCTGCTGTTTGCTGATGTTTTCCGGCCGAACAGTATACTGTGTAATGAACCCGAATAAATAAAACTATGCATTTATTCTACAGTACATGTTCAGTAAATTACTGCACATACTGGGGGCGAGATGTGTTTGCAGCAGAGAGACATCCGCTGCTCTCTCTGCGCAAACATCGGCACATTCAAATTATTTTAAATACATTTTTATTGATAGTGTACATGTGCAGGGGGTCTCGGGAGCTGAACCACACTGGTTTCATGTCGGTGGGCCCCCTGCTCCCCGAGATACAGGCCCCTTTAGGGGGTGCCGGTATCCCTCTGCGTTTAAAGGGCCCGATCACGTGACCGCGACCTGTAAACCAAGCAGAGCAGAGGGATACCGGCACCCTCTAAAGGGGCCTGTAACTCGGGGAGCAGGGGGTCCCCAGACCTAAAACCAGTGCGGTTCAGCTCCGGAGACCCTCTGCACATCTACACTATAAATAAAACACATACAGTATATACAGTAAATAAACACTCGTTCTTTACCTTAGCGGCTATGCGCTATGGTAAAGAAGCAGCATTTCTGTATTTTTAATAATATTGTACAGTGAGCAGGGGGTTCCCTGAGCCAGAAATCTAAACTCAGGGGACCCCCTGCTCCTGCTCAATATTATTAAAAATACAGAAATGCTGCTTCATTACCATAACGGATAGCCGCTAAGGCATTGAAGGGGTTAATCCACCGTGCCCGCTTTATTGTGGGTGGCGGGGATGGGTGAGGGGGGTATTTGGCCCTTGGTGTGAGTTTAGGACTTGCGGGGGGGGTTGCGGGTGCACTTAACCCCTTCACGACCGTAGCAGTTAATGAAGGGGTTAAACCCTCCCGCTACCCACCCGCAAGCCCTAAACAAACCACTGTTGGGGCTAATACCCCCTTCACCCACCCCCGCTACCCACAATAAAAAAAAACTCACACACAGCAGCCGCCAAAAAATAAATAAATAAATAAATCTAAATAAATAAATAAATAAATGAAAATAAATACATTTTAAATACATTTTTATTGATAGTGTAGATGTACAGGGGGTCTCGGGAGCTGAACCGCACTGGTTTCAGGTCGGTGGACCCCCTGCTCCCCGAGATACAGGCCCCTTTATGAGGTGCCGGTATCCCACTTCTGTGGGGGCACCTCCGACCCGTAGTTTGCGGGCATGACGACGTGTGGTCCCACTTCTGTGGGGGCACCTCCGACCTGTAGGTGCGGGGATGATGATGTGTTGTCCCACTTCTGTGGGGGCACCGCGGACCCGTAGTGAGCACCCGTGAGTTCCCCAGACCCCCATGGGAACCACCCGAGGCCCCGCAGACACCTCTGGGTTTGACCCGGGGCTCCCAGACCTCCTTGGGCCTACCGTGGGGACCCAATTGTGGCCCACGGTGACCCAAGGAGACCCCCTGAGGGCCATGGTGCTGGCAGGATCAACCAGCAGGCCTCCAGAACCTGTGGAATGCTGCTGGTAAACTGTAGGTCTGTCCAGGTGCCCTGCCAGCCCACCGGGGACTAGCGTGGAGCTGCGTTATGAACCCTGTATGTAAAAGGATAAATCTTGTATTTATGGGGGGGGACAGGGGGTGGGTAATGTATTTAATAAATACAATGCTGTTTATTGTGGGTCATTGTACTGTTTTTATTGTGGGTACTGGGGTGGGGGAGGGGTGTTTCCCCAACGGTATGTGGGTAGGCCTCCCTTGTGGGTACTGACTGGGTGGTTAGGCCTCACGGGGGGGGGTTAGTGTGGGAGGGTATGTAGGCATCCCGAGTGGTGGGTGAGGGTGGGTTAACCCCTTCATGACTGTAGATTAAGGGGTTAGGGGACATTACTTTGTACTGTATGTTTTAATTTTTGTGTCTGTTTTGCAGAAGCGGAGGGGCCATGGCCAGGATGGGGGGGGGGGGTAACGGTATGTGGGTAGGGGGTGAGGGTGTTTAGACCTCACAGTATGCACATTGGGTCCCCCCCCCTCCCCGCATTTACATACACTGCACTGACAGCATGGAGGGGGATTTACTGGTAACAGAAACATCTCTCTCCCTTCAGTGTAATCTGTTTAACAGAAGCATTAGGGGGGAGGGGGCTTTAGGCCTTTACATCTCTCTCCCTTCAGTGTAATCTGTTTAACAGAAACATTAGGGGGGAGGGGGCTTTAGGCCTTTAGGCCTTTACATCTCTCTCCCTTCAGTGTAATCTGTTTAACAGAAACATTAGGGGGGAGGGGGCTTTAGGCCTTTACATCTCTCTCCCTTCAGTGTAATCTGTTTAACAGAAACATTAGGGGGGAGGGGGCTTTAGGCCTTTACATCTCTCTCCCTTCAGTGTAATCTGTTTAACAGAAACATTAGGGGGGAGGGGGCTTTAAACAGATTACACTGAAGGCAGGGAGATGCAGGGAATGTACTGTATTGCAATGCTGTGTATAAAGTATAAGATTTTTTACAATTAGATACTGTAGATGTAATCCTTGGTATTGTAAGGGTTAGCTTTGGTTTTAAATTGTGTTTTCTGGTTGGTACTTACAGTATATATTGATTTTTGTTTACTTGATTGGTTAAAATAGTTGACTTGTTTGGAAGTGTTTGTATTTACTGGTAGAGTAGCTTGCAATTATATTGTTAACATTCATTTGCAGAATGTATATGGTGCATAGATTTTATGCATCATTTATACAATGTAAATGCAATGTACTGTGTGGATTGGAATGTTATGTTTTATACAGTATTGTAAAATCAGTTAGGATTATTAAATGGATTATTATTATTATTGTCTGTATAGAGAAGCGTTATTTGTAGGACAGTATGATTTTGATAACCATTCTACATGTATTTGTATATTGGTTCATCATCTGTGTGTATATATACTGTATACTGTATATATCTATATACTGTATATATCTATATACAGTATCTATATATACATATATATATACAGTATATACTGTATATGTACAGTATAGGGATTGTTATTATATATATACTGTATATATATCCAGTATATATATAAAGTATATATTTATTTCTCTTCATGTATTTATTTATTTATTTAGATTTATTTATTAATTGTGGGGCTGCTGTACGTGAATTTTTTTTATTGGGGGTGAGGGGGGTGATTGGCCCTTGGTGTGAGTTTAGGACTTGCAGCAGCAGCAGCACAATTAATAAATAAATCTAAATAAATAAATAAATAAATAAATGAATATAAATAAATACATTTAAAATACATTTTTATTGATAGTGTACCTAAAACCTAAACCTAAACCTAACCAGACCTAAAACCAGTGCGGTTCAGCTCCCGAGACCCCCTGCACATCTACACTATAAATAAAAATGTATTTCAAATGTATTTATTTGTATTTATTTTTTTTTTTTTTAATGTATTGCGGGGATGCTGTGTGATTTGTTTTATTGTGGGTAGCGGGGGTGGGTGTGGTTATTTACACGGGATCCCCCTCCCCACATTTACATACAGTACACTGCACTCAGAAACACAGGCCAGGCAGATTTAACACACACACACACAATAGGGGGAGTTTTTTTTACATAGATTACAGGGAAGCTTAACGCACACACACAATAGGGGGATAGGGGGAGGGGGTTTAACATAGATTAGAGAGAAGGCAGGGAGTTTTAAAAGCGAGAATAGGGGGAGGGTTTTTTACATAGATTAGAGAGAAAGCAGGGAGTTTTAACACAGACATGAAAAATATGTATTGAATGTATTAATTGTTTATTATGCCTTAACCCCTTCATTACCTTAGCGGCTATACGCTATGGTAATGAAGCAGCATTTCTGTATTTTTAATAATATTGTGCAGGAGCAGGGGGCCCCCTGAGTTTAGATTTCTATCTCAGGGAACCCCCTGCTCACTGTACAATATTATTAAAAATACAGAAATGCTGCTTCTTTACCATAGCGCATAGCCGCTAAGGTAAAGAATGATTCTTTAATGATGTGTGTGTTTTATTCACAGTGTAGATGTGCAGAGGGTCTTCGGAGCTGAACCGCACTGGTTTTAGGTCTGGGGACCCCCTGCTCCCCGAGATACAGGCCCCTTTAGGGGGTGCTGGTATCCCTCTGCTTGGTTTACAGGTCGCGGTCACGTGATCGGGACCTTTAAACGCAGAGGGATACCGGCACCTCATAAAGGGGCCTGTATCCCGGGGAGCAGGGGGTCCCCAGACCTAAAACCAGTGCGGTTCAGCTCCCGAGACCCCCTGCACATCTACACTATAAATAAAAATATATTTAAAATAATTTTTAATGTGTCGCTGTTTGCGCAGAGAGAGCAGCGGATCTCTCTCTGCTGCAAACACATCTCGCCCCCAGTATGTGCATATACAGTACTGTATGTGTACAGTACTGTATGTTAGGGGTTATAGGGGCTGTTGTTATACAGTATATATATACTGTATATATACAGTATATATACTGCATTACAATTCACTATAGGGGACGGCTTCAAGAGAACAGCTCGCAAGCGCCCTCATGTGTTTTTACACGGCATTGCAGTATTGTAGCTAGCCGGAATAAAATGCTTCAATCCCTGCCGGGAAAATAACGCAATGCACTCGGGCAGAAAACAGTCACAAACCTCAATACACCCGAGTATACCCGAATTCGCGGGACTAGCCGAGCTCAAATAAAGTGTGTCGCCAGTGTACGTATATTTCCCAAGCCGAAACTATGGCTTTAGTGTCTGAGAATGAACCCCTTCTACCCTCAATTTCTAACTTAGAATCCCTAAGTTCTGTTCCCAAGGTCATTCCTGTATTAACCCCACAGGGGCAGACCTATGAGTCTCCTTTGGTAATTCCCTGTTGTTCGCCAGCCAAGGTCATGTCCTTAGCTCCAGAGGAGAAACTCCTTGTATCCCAAATTTCAGAGGCAAATCTCCCTCTTTTTGACTCTCAGGAACTATCTGCATTTACCCCTTGCTGCCCCCAGGCTAATGCGTCCTTTCTAGCATCTGAGAATGAATCCCCAAGTATGACAGCAGAGGTTGCACTGAATGTCTCCCTTAAAGTTGCAGAGTCCTTGGATATTCTTTGGCTATAATCCCCCTGCTTCAGCTCAAGTTTCCCCTGTCGTGTTCCCTGAAACTTCTGCTAAAATACTGATTTCAGTTAAATGTATTCAGAAACCAGGTTTTTCCCTAAGCCTGTTCGCAGAATCCCCACTCCCAGGTATTTCGCTGACCCAGTCTGTCACTCTAAGAGCTGAGATCCCTGCTTCAGCGCAGTCCCCTTGTAATGGAATCTGTAGTTGTTTCTGGTGTCCCAGACACTCCTTCCCAAGTACCCACTTCAGAGACCAGCACAGTTGTGGTTGCCCCCCTTGTACTGTCTGTGTTCTCCTCTTCTAAAACCCTAGGGTTAAAAGCGAACAGTGATCTTTATGCCCCTCCTGATGCTCAAGTTGTTGAGTTCCCAGGAATTTTTGCTGACACACTGCTCCCACTCAAAAGTGACGCTTTTTCTTATGTGCTAGCTAGAAGCCTGTACACAGTTTCCCTCCTCTCTGAAATTTGCCTTGTCGGTCCTGCTACTCAGAGAGGTAAAATTCTTCCTTTAGATTCAGAATCTCTTTCCATAGAGGCCGTCCTTGCTTTTGGTCCCCCTGATGCCTCTGCCCAAGCAACCCCTCCAGAGTTAAGCGTATCTGTTGTTACCCCCTTAGTACAGTCAGAGACCACCCTGCCTACATTACAAATTCAGGTGTTTAAATCTGAGCTATTTTATTATCCTTCCCTTGCTAAACCTCAGTCCCTTAGCACTGCATCTAAATTTGCTCCAGCAACCGCTGGGTTACTCAGGGCTGAAATTAAAACTCCTGTGTTAAAGGGTACCTTCTCACACATGTCCAGCAAACCTAGAACTTCAGTGATTGCTTCTAAGTCACTTACCACTGTATCTGATTTTCTCACTAGTGAAACCCAGACACCCACATCACTGACTAGCAGTTCCGTTATCAGAATTTTCGCACTAGTAAACATACCTACTTCTGATTTTGTCATGACTAGTACCCCTGTTAGGCTCCTTGCAGTTTTGGATAAGACTATTTTTTCTTCTAAGGTTTCTGCTATTAAGAGTTTCCCTGGTTCCAATTTACAGCTTATTGTTTCTCTAACTCCCATCATTACTCCCACACTACCCGTCACTGATTCCCAGGTACCAGCTCCAGATACTAGCTCCCCTCCCTCCGCTGCCCCTGCACTGACTGATTCTCAAGTTCCAGATATTAAAGCCCCAGAGCTTATTCCTACTCTCACTCCTATGAGAAGAATGATGCCCTTTGAGTTCATTGCAGCACGTAGTCCGCTTCACGCGATTGTTCTAATCTCTGCAAGGAATCAGAAGCAGGGGGGGGCAGGAGAACACAAATTGGATGTGTCTCCCAAAAGAATCCACTATAATGCACTCCTACTAAATTTAAAATTAAACTTTTAATATATTATCATAAAACATATATTACCAAAAACGTTGTGTATTGTGCATTAAAAATAAATTAAATTGACAATAACTAGCGTCCGTGTCAGTGAATGTATGTTGGAGTGATCTCAACCAACAATTGGTAGTAGAAACTGCAGGACACAGAACGCTGCTTAGTCAGGGTATAAACCCCTCTGGGGCACCTATGAGATCAGGTACACAAGTAATAGTAAATAAATAAATAGACATGCACACTCAGTGACTAAGATGTATCGTAAGACTACCGCTTAGACTTGTAAACCACAGAGCACTTGAGGATGTTAATTATACATGTGTTGCCATCCAATATATATAGAGAGGTGCTACTGATAGTATAGTGATGGAGGGTGAATGATTCACAGCATAGTGAAACAATTGTTCACAGCATATTGATCATTGAATCATTCTATAACACACTCCAAATGGTTAGATCATATAAGAGCAGGCATGCTTGCACACTGAGTGTAAGTGAAGTACCCAATTCAGATCTGCATAGATAAGTCCAGGAGACTACAAAACACTACATAAAAGCAGCTCCAAGTAGGAGACTGACAACATAGCGCGTCCAACGCGCGTTTCCCTCCAGCAAAGGAGCTTCCTCAGGGAATTTGAGGGGAGGGAGAGAGTGTCATTTAGGGGAGGGGGAGAGTGTCATTTTGAGGGGAGGGAGAGAGAGAGTGTCATATTGAGGGGAGGGAGAGAGAGTGTCATATTGAGGGGAGGGAGAGAGAGTGTGTCATATTGAGGGGAGGGGGAGAGTGTGTCATATTGAGGGGAGTGGAAAAGAGTGTCATATTGAGGGGAGGGGGAGAGCGTGTCATATTGAGGGGAGGGAGAGAGTGTCATATTGAGGGGGGGATAGTGTGTCATATTGAGGGGGGGGAGAGTGTCATATTGAGGGGGGGAGAGAGTGTCATATTGAGGGGGGGGGAGTGTGTCATATTGAGGGGAGGGGGAGAGTGTGTCATATTGAGGGGAGGGGGAGAGTGTGTCATATTGAGGGGAGGGGGAAAGAGTGTCATATTGAGAGGAGGGGGAGAGAGTGTCATATGTGTGTCATATGTGTGTCATATTGAGAGAGAGTGTCATATTAAGGGGAGGGGGAAAGAGTGTCATATTGAGGGGAGGGAGAGAGTGTCATATTGAGGGGGGGAGAGTGTGTCATATTGAGGGGAGGGGGAGAGAGTCATATTGAGAGGTGGGGGGGAGAGTGTCATTTAGGGGAGGGGGAGAGAGTGTCATATTGAGGGAAGAGAGACATGGGGGGATGCTGACTTGTGGGGGGGAATGCTGACATGGGATGCTGACTTGGGGGGGGGGGCTGCTGACATGGAATGGGCTGGGGGGATGTGGAAGGGGTATTGTGTGTTTGATGTGGAGGGGGGTATTGTGTGTTTGATGTGGAGGGGGGTATTGTGTGTTTGATGTGGAGGGGGGTATTGTGTGGGTGAGGGGGAGAGATGGGGGTATGAGATATAGATGGGGAGTATCGTAAAGGTCGATAGTGAGGGGTTCTGGGGGAGATATGAGGATGATGATGATGATGAGAGGTGCTAGAGGAGAGATGATGATGATGATGATGATGATGATGATGATGATGATGATGATGATGATGATGATGATGATGATGATGATGATGATGATGATGATGATGATGATGTTGATGATGATGATGATGATGATGATGATGATGATGATGATGATGATGATGATGATGATGATGATGATGATGATGATGATGATTTAACCCGTGCGGCCCAAATTTTTTTTCCTTGGAGCAGTTCAGCCCTTCTCACTTTACGAGTTGGGCTGGCCTGATTTACACTATATAGGTAGTTGTGCATTTGATACGTTCCTTTATTTTAAACAATTTGTCACTTCTCGGATGGTGAAACTTATCCCCAGTGTTCAAACTCTTACAAACACTGCATCCATAACATTTATAACAGCCTGCCTTGGGTGTACTTAAGAAATGAGGAGTAATATAGTGTTTCTGGTTGTCAGCTTTAATTAGGATGTCCTTTAGATTCTCTCCCCGTTTGTAAGCATAACGTGGGAGATCTTTACAGACATCCTTTAAAGTGTCGTCAGTTTGTAGTACTCTCCAGTGTTTTTTTTAAACGTTTTCTTATTAAAACCTCTGGCAGTTGTAAACTTACTAACAAATGTTATACGATCACTTTTTAATGTTTGTTGTGGAGTTTTATTGATAGATGTAATAATATTAGTTCTCTTGTGTCCCCTTTCAACAAATCTCTCCTCAATCTCTTTTAAGGTGTCATCTAATTTGATTGCTCTGTCTACAATGCGTGTAGCTCTAATCTTTTGCGAGAACGGCAACATCTCTTTAAGACGTTCTGGGTGGAAGCTAGATGCATGTAAAGTGCAATTTCTATCAGTTGGCTTCTGTAACAGGGGAGTAATCCCTGGTCAAGTAATGTGCCTTTAATCTAGCAGTGTGGTGGTTAACTGCTGGTAGTCAATTAATAAACACCACCTGCCTGATTTAGATTGCTTACATAAGCCTTTATGTTGAGACAGGAAGTGACTCCTTAGCTCTGACTGAGAGCTGAACTTTGGAGACATAGCAGTGTTCTTGAGTCTCCCAGGATAGACTGACCAAGAGAACACACATCTCTGGAGCTGACCGGTCTTGAGCTCTGCCCAGCATAGCTGATTGCAAGACACCAAATAAGACTTCTAAACCTGGATGCTGATTTTCTGTGCACGCACGGGTGTGGTTCCAGGAGAGCAGAGAAGCTTACTCTACAGCAGCTAACAGATAAGACTTTCATTATTAAGAGACTGCTTATATCTGCTTATTTCATGCTATATGTTTTGGGGCTGCGAGACATGCTTTACTAAGGGAGATGTGAATTAATGGCATAGGATTTCACTAGAAATACTCCCAAGTGAATAGAAGCTTTGTTCCCCCCCCCCCCTGTGTATGGATGATTCCCTGATGTAAAGGAAAAGGCACAATAAAGCCTATTATAATTTCACCTTATAAAGTCTCCAATTGTGTACCTCTGTGAACGTCCGTCTACATATGGTGTCCGAAGTGAGATGAGAGGTGTCTTTGTAGATAAAAAGGACCGGAGATTTTTATGTGAATTTTTTTTTGTTATTCTTTTTGCCTACAAACAGTCTGAGCAACTTAGAAAAAAAAACCTCATGCAGCAGAGATCAGAGTTAAAGGGACACACCACTGAAACTTACACTGCATTGAAACTTACAAAACCACAGATGGACTCTTTGCCCCAATCCCAAGAGGAGAGAGACTGCTGAAACAGCTAATCCTTATTTGTCTATCACAAAGTTTAATATGGTCATTGAAATAGGGGTTTTGCCTTCCAGCCATAGTCAGGGTTCAAGAAGTGAGTCAGCCCTTAAAAGGGATAGGTGTTTGTTGTTTTCAAAAGTTTCGCTGAAGCAGTGAATACAGATGGTGACCCACGAGTGGTACTGATTTTGCAAATAAAGGTTGCCACACCGCATAGGGCTACCAGCTGTGAATGGAGTATATGCAGAAAAGTGTGAAAATTGATACAAGACTGTGCTGAAGCAGGGGAATTTTTAGCAAACAAATGCTGAGTGTAAAATTGCCCTACAGGGGAAAAAGGTTTTTCAAAGTCAATTGCTGAATGTTGAGTAACCCTGCCGACAATGAAAGAAATAGTCCACTGCAAAGAATGTTTTTTTTTCTGCAAGTAAAAAATTCTGCCTATATATATCTTGGGAGTAAAACAGACACCCAAAGTGTGAAGTGTGAATGCCATAATACCAAAGATGAGACAGAAAATTACTGAACTCAGGCAGAAAACCAAATACTGTTGCTGAAGCGGAGGGTTTCACCTAGCAAGTAAATGGTGTAAAGCAAACAGAAGTTTTTTTCCTAGCAACTACACATTCAGCATACCTAATGAGAGATTATACCTAGCAAGTAAATGGTGTAAAGAAAATGGACTTTTTTCCCTAGCAACTTTGTATACCTGATGAGAGAAAATGCATGCACAGCACTGCTGATATTGAAAAAAAAATTACCCAAGAAAGAAAAGTCTACAGAGATGCATGTGAGAGCTACGACCTCTACAAGCAAAATATGCCCATCTGTAGGACTACCACAATTGGGGGTTCTAGCAAATACAGTGGCAACAGCTGCAATAGCGCCTCCTGAGGTCAGAAAGAAAATTACACCTGATTGCCTAAAAATGGAGGACAAGATGCAGCATTCCTGTAATGAACCCTACCCCACGGAAGAGTGGCCCTTCCAGTCCAATAAAGAGGAAGACATCTCTTACGGGGAACCCGAACCGAGTCCCATCCACAAAACACCCCAAGAATGGTGGGGGTGCATGAACTCGGCACGAACAGAAAAGACCGCCCTCTATGATGATGAATATGGTTGACAAGAGAAAGAGCGGGAGCAGCAGATCACCCAATATTTCTGTCAGCTAAAGCAACTGCAAGAAAAGCCTGGCGTATATAATGAAGATGCTAAAGTATCAAATAAAGAAGGAGACCCCAGTATTCTTGATGGGACGGAGTCATTTAAAACAAAAAAGCGGAAAAAGAAAAGCGTTTTTTCACTTACCGTGGAAGGAACAGACATGTCTGCAGATCCTGTGGAGGAAAAGGGGGACCGAGTTGGCCTGCAGCCTAGAGAAAATGGAAAATTCGTCCCGCGGTTAACCGAATATCCAGAGGGCCCAAGGCAGAAGTCGTGTACCCCAAAGAAGTGTCTTTCCGGTGCCAACAGTGAAGAACTCTCAACCAACCATCCCAGGGAAGCGGAGCCAGAACCAGTGAGTGACGATCCCTTGACCAACCCTGAAGATGCCCTGAAAAATGCCAGGCATGACTGTGATATGCTCCATGAACAATTGAAACAAAAGGAAGATGGTTACACAGAGCTACAGAAAAATAACGTGAGGCTACAAAAAGATGTGCTCACAATTTACTCTTTAGCCAGGACAGAATTGGACGATCTCAAGACTGAGCTAGATACTGCAAAGGCTACTATTTCCGCCATGGATGAAAAGCAGAGCCAATCTGATAAAATGGTGGCTACGCTAAAGCGGAAGTATGAGGAGGCCCTGAAGCAGATGACAGTCTTCCAGCAAGAGGTTCACACCCTTCGCATAGAGCTGAATGCCTCACAACAGGAGGTCAACAGTGTCCGGATAGAGGTGGACGTATCTCAGAAAGAGGTTCAGACACTCCGCAGAGCACTGGATGCCTCACATCATGAGACCAACAGCTACCGCACAAACCTGGAAGTTTCCTAACTGCTGGACATTGCTAAAGAAACTACTGTCAATCTTGATACAGATCTCAAGGTCATTCAGAAGGAGCTTCAGACCCTCAACCTAGAGAAGGAAGTCTCACGCCAGGAGATTGTCATTCTCAAAGCAGATGTGCGTAAATGGAAGGAGTACTGCAAAGAGGCCCTGAAGAATACAGAGAATGAAAAAAGAGAAAACTTAAAACTGAAAGAAGAACATTTTCAGTTGACAGAAGAAGTCAAGGAAAAGTTTGAAGCAGAGCACCGACTGCAGAACCAACTGCAAGGTCTGCATACACACCTCCAGTATGCTGAGGAGAAGCAGCAAACGCTGCAGGAAGAAAAGCTGCAGGCTGCTAAAGAAATTCAAGTGCTGCAGAAACGTCTGATGACCCAGTATGTCCCTGCAAAGCAGCATGATAAACTGAAGGCTACCCTGAGCATCACCAAAGCAACGCTAAAAGCCAAGCTTAGAACTCAGGTGACGCGGCACAAAAGGGAGCACAAGAAGGTCCAGAAACTGAAACAAGTAACTGTGGCCCAAGCAAAGAAGTTCATAGTGCTTCACAATGCAATAAAAATGTGGAGGCAAGCTGAGAGAAAGCAAAGCATGCAGAAAAATTCCCTGATAAGAGACTTGCAAGACGCACTCAAAAAACAGGGATCTCTCGCGGATGAGATTACAGTCCTACAAGGACAAGTATTGACCCTGACTAAGCGTCAGTATCCCACAGCCTCAAAAACCCATGAAGACAAGGGTACAGTGAGAGCTGGGAATACCGCTCATCTGAAAGACAAGGTTGCAAATTTTGAACCCCCTAAACAAGCACTAGCAAAACCTTCAGCCACCCAGCAGGCAACAAAAGATGGTACATGTGCTGAATTAAAACCAGAAGAATCCTTAGATGATGAAGCTGAAAAGATGGGACATTCTCTGGAAGTGGGTGTGGAATTGCAACTTAATCTATAAGGCTGAACTAGCAACCCCATTGAGTGGGAAAAGGGCAGAGCGACAGCTTCAAGAGCGGAAAACTCAAAGGGCTGTTTTTAAACGCTCTGCAACTGCTGCCATACAGTATGCCTACAATAATATGAGCACCCGACGCAAGGGAAATCTCATGACCGCGCACGCAGAAAAAAGACTATACTTGGAGAAAGTCCTCCTCGAGCGACTGAGGGGTGCTGATCTCAAACACCTTCAGGAGGAGACACGAATAAACTGGAGAAAGGGCCAACAGGACTGAGGGTTCTCTTCCTCCATCCACTCTCATTCAAGTCACAGAGATATCTAGAATGAGAGAGAAGGATAGGCTTTGGCCATGGCAAGCCCGAGCTTCCCACAAACAGGGGAGGTATGTAACAGGGGAGTAATACCTGTTCAAGTAATGTGCCTTTAATCTAGCAGTGTGGTGGTTAACTGCTGGTAGTCAATTAATAAACACCACCTGCCTGATTTAGATTGCTTACAAAAGCCTTACTGTTGAGACAGGAAGTGACTCCTTAGCTCTGACTGAGAGCTGAACTTTGGAGACAGAGCAGTGTTCTTGAGTCTCCCAGGAGAGACTGACCAAGAGAACACACATCTCTGGAGCTGACCGGTCTTGAGCTCTGCCCAGCATAGCTGATTGCAAGACACCCAATAAGACTTCTAAACCAGGATGCTGATTTTCTGTGCACGCATGGGTGCGGTTCCAGGAGAGCAGAGAAGCTTACTCTACAGCAGTTAACAGATAATACTTTCATTATTAAGAGTCTGCTTATATCTGCTTATTTTATGCTATATGTTTTGGGGCTACGAGACATGCTTTACTAAGGGAGATGTGAATTAATTGCATAGGATTTCACTAGAAATACTCCCAAGTGAATAGAAGCTTTGTTGCCCCCCTGTGTTTGGATGAATTCCTGATGAAAAGGAAAAGGCACAATAAAGCCTATTATAATTTCACCTTATAAAGTCTCCAATTGTGTACCTCTGTGAACGTCTGTCTACAGCTTCATATAGAGATCACTATGTAATTCCACATTTTCAAAAGTTAGGAGTACGTCAAGATAAGAAATCTGTTTTGTACTCCAACTTTTTGTGAATTTAACTGTTGTATTAAGTCCGTCCAAGTAATCAAAAAAAGTAGTGAGTTCTTCCTCTGTACCCTCCCAAAGGAATAGCAGGTCATCAATGTATCTACAATAAAATAACATCTTATTGTAATGTTCTGTGGGAGAAATCAGTCTCTCTTCAAAGTCGGTCATGAAAAGGTTAGCATAGGAAGGAGCCACATTGCTGCCCATGGCTGTCCCAGCTGTTTGTAAATAGAAAGTATTCTCAAACTTAAAATAATTTTTGTAAAGAACAAAATGGAGGAGAAGCAAAATATAATCCACTGGTGGATTTGATTTGTGTGAGATAGTTAGGTTTTCCCTTATTACTTCTAAACTACCCTCATGTGGGATTATAGTGTATAAATTTGTCACATCCATTGTAACCATAATTATGTTTTTACCTTCTAGAGGCACCTTACGTGTTTTTTCCAAAAAATCAAAAGTATCCTGTATATATGACTTGCTCTTAATGACCAACGGTTGTAAGAAAGTATCAATATCGACTGCCAATGGTTGGTTGATAGAACATGTGGCAGAAATAATAGGCCTTCCTGGGGGGTTTAATAAACATTTATGAACTTTAGGAAGTAAATAGAGAACAGGTCGTCTTGGATTTTTCATTGTTAGGAAATAAACCGTTTCCTCATCTATCCACAAATTGTTTAATCCCAATTGAAGAATGCCTTTAACTTCAGTTTGATACCTTAATGTAGGGTCATGATCAAGTCTAATATAACATTCATGATTGTCTAATTGCCTCATTGCCTCTGTTTTATACATTGTATAATCTTGTAACACAAATGCTCCTCCCTTGTCTGCTCTTTTAAAAATAATATTGTTATTTTCCCTCAAATTTTTCAATGCCTCCTTTTATTTAAGCATCAAGTTGAAATTTGTGAAATGTTTACGTTTAAAATATTGTTTCACATCATTTTTGATGAGGCGCTTAAGTACACCCAAGGCAGGCTGTTATAAATGTTATGGATGCAGTGTTTGTAACAGTTTGACCACTGGGGATAAGTTTCACCATCCGAGAAGTGGCAAATTGTTTAAAATAAAGGAACGTATCACATGCACAACTACCTATATAGTGTATATGATTAAATGTCCATGTGGACTATGCTATATAGGTAAGACCAATTGTATGCTGAAGACTAGATTCATCGAGCATAAATGCAAGATTGGTAAATGTGCAGAAGATACGGCTCTTATTAGACATTGCACTGAATTCGGTCATGCAGTATCTTCATTGAAACTAATGGGGATTGAACATATCAAAACTTCAAAGCCTGGTATAGATAAGGATGTCGTGTTACTACAACGTGAATCCTTTTGGATTCACACCTTGGAAACGGTTCATCCAAATGGATTAAATGATTTTTTGTCCTTAGAATGCTTTTTGGAAGAAAGATAAATAAAAACATTTTCTTATAAATGTTGCTGCCACTATATGCTGAACTGGATCACTGTAAGGGCAGTATATCTCTGGGATCATGAACATATTTCTAAAAACCTTCTAGACAAATGAGACATACCATTTAAAATTTTATAAATCTTTATTAGTATTACACTTGAAACGGTAGGGTGTATATTCTGCAGTATGTCCATGATTAGTTGTGTTTACATACCCTTCTCTTCTTCCCCATTATATGGCCTCATGACAAAGACATCAATAATGCTGCAGGAACTATGAAGACAGAAGATTTTGATATTGCTTTAATTTCATTAACTTCATTAATATCTGGTCATTTCCATCATAGAATGCACACTATATGTATTTAACAAACGTAGAATATAGTGATTTGTGATTTGTATGCAACAGGGATATTAACCCCCTGTATGGCTGTTATAACCCTTCATTAGACATAGGTTCAGCCTGCCCAAATGAAAGTGCACACTTGGCATATGATGCTAAAATCAAGTCTGTTTTGCTATCAATGATCACAGTTTAGGTATACAATGTTGCATGATTTGTTGCCTATGTTTGTATTTGGTATATATTCTATCTATTCATAGGGAATATACTATGTGTTCATTTACAACTCACCTGATTACTGTGAGGGGTCATTAATCATAGACTCCACATTGATTTGTTCTTGCTCACATGTGGTGCGAACAAATATATACCTACTCTATGCATATATACTTGCAGTTGTCAGTATTTTGATATCATTGACATAATTCTTTCCTACCTAATAGGATATTGGAGCATTAAATTATGCGCTCACCACCCTAAGGACATATACATGCATATATTCATATGAAGAGTCCAACAAATAGGCATACTTCAGTGTTTTCTTTTTAATGATTTTATTAGTATACACACAAAATAATAAAAAAATATTTTTTCATCTAGAAGAGTTAGCATAGATTAATAACATTTTATTATTTTTGTATTTTTAACCTCCTGGTTTTCGCATTATATGTATGCTGGGACTAATTTGTTCCCTCAAATACTGTTTATGGTAATTTAGGCTGTGTGCAAATTAGTGGGAATCTTTTTTGTGATCATTCTTGGTCATTTGTAAAATATATCTTTCATTCCCCATGCACCGCCATTTTTTCAAATATACTGTTGAATATTAAGGTTGAGCTGTGATAACTATCTCCTATGTTATATATGTAAGACCAATCGTATGTTGAAGACTAGATTCATGGAGCATAAAAGTAAGATTGATAAATGTGCAGAAGAAACTGCTCTTATTAGACATTGCACTGAATTTGGTCATGCAGTATCTTCATTGAAACTAATGGGGATTGAACATATCAAAACTTCAAAGGCTGGTATAGATAAGGATGTCGTGTTACTACAACGTGAATCCTTTTGGATTTACACCTTGGAAACGGTTCATCCAAATGGATTAAATGATTTTTTGTCCTTAGGATGCTTTTTGTAAGAAAGATAAATAAAAAAATGTTCTTATAAATGTTGCTGCCACTGTATGCTGAACTGGATCACTGTAAGGTCAGTATATCTCTGGGATCATGAAAATATTTCTAA